>NC_056480.1:814985-1070312 GCF_008729295.1 Plectropomus leopardus | reverse complement strand
GAGGAGAGGAGAGGGGAGGAGAGGAGAGGAGGAGAGGAGAGGATGAACTTGATAGTAATTTGAGGACAAGCAGCTGTGACACATTCATGAAATTACAAAGATCTCAATGGAAAAGCAAAAAAAGATAATTATTCAAGTTAAATAAATAAAAAAAATGAAATGATGATAAAAGAGAAGAAATCAGACAAAACATTAAATATTCACAAAAGTTTCCTGTGAAACAAAGTTTTAAGAAGTCACAGATCTAACCTGTTTGATCTCAAAAGGCTGCAGATCTATTATATTTCAGCCCAAAAAACTACTGCTTCCATTTATCAGCCTCTCAAAGCCTCTCATATGGATGAGCTGCACGTTTTCCTTTTTTTCCCGAATAACCACGACTGTTTGAGGATTTCTTTGATGTGAGTCAAGATTTACGATGGATTATATATACATGTAGAAAAAAAGAAGACATCGAGGTTGGGAGATTTAAACCTATATTTCTGCAAGTCACTGATATAAACAACGAGAGCGTGCGTGTTCGTGTGCAGGTGTACGAACCAGACTCCGCTGACACAGCGGGTGGACAGAGCCCGGGGCATGATCTCCGAGCCCTGCTGCATGAAGCCGCCCACTGGGAACCACAGACTGTTTCCCAGCGTGTACTGGTTCTCCAGGACGTCCCGCCGCTCCCGCAGGCACGGGTGAGGGTTGTACCACTCATAGGGGCTCAGCCTGGAGAGTAGAAAGGACACAATTAAAAATAATTTAAAAAAATCATAATAATTCAATTTAAAATAGTTTACACTCCAATAACAGTGTGTGTAACAGGTGTTTACTGTTTTTTTTAACCTTATAGATAGTTTAATGTTATGGATAATGTATGTGCTGTGTTGCCATTAACCCCTGCCTGATAAATGTTATACAACCTCTATAAAATACACTAAATATGGCATACAACAGTTTTTGGGCTTTACTGAATATTAAGCAGGAGAAAAAGCATGCAGGCTGGTTCTTTAGTTGTATTTTAGCTTGTAATAAGTTATTCAATATAAAAAAATAATAATGATAATGTGGATTTTTTAATCGGCTTTTACTTGACTTTAGCTTGTCGTAATTGTTAGTATAAAATCCAGGTTGCATTTTGTTGACTTCAGTTTGTGATACATTTATTAATAAAAATATATATTTTTTACAGTGAAAATTCAGGTTTTTAATCAGACTCTTACTTTAGTTGACTTCATCTTTTAATTAATGTTTTAATAGAAAACCTTTTTTTAATCAGGCTTATGCTTTAGTCGACTCAAGCTTGTAATAAATATTTTAATTAAAAAACAACAATTTTTTTCTATGAAAAATAGTTTTTTAATCTGGCTCATACTTTATCTTGAAATAAATGTATGAATATTAAAAAAAACACCTTTTTTCATTAAAGAAAAAAATCTCAGACTTAAGTTGTTTTTTGCTTGTAATGCAAGTTTAGGCAGATAGGTCAGACAAACTTTCACCCTGGAGGCGGTTAAACCCAAAGTCAGCCGGCTTATTTTAATAACAAAGTATTGTGCAAGTATAATGTACATCATTTGATTTTATTTACAGCAGAGACAAACACGTTTAGGGCCACAAGCTAAGAGCCAGAATGTGTTGCGGGTTCGGTTCGGATTGAAACTACGTGGGTTCATGTCGGGACACTTTTTTTTTTGGGCCTGATGGAAAAATATTTAATGTCAGGGTTTGTACAAAAACACTTTTACTCAGCTGTGTTAAGATTATGCAACCAAATGACAAATTTTGTTTTTAAGACTTTTCCAGATAAACAGCTGCGATGTTAAATGTGTTTGTTTCACCTGCGTCAGACAGACACAGTTAAACTGTCGAGGTAAGAAACAGGAAGAGGTGAGCGGAGCGGACAGATTGATGCATTTACACTTTATACACGGAAGGAAACAACATAATAACTGTGTTTACGTGATCGACTAGAGAGTAAAAAACTCAATGTGATGTTTGTGTGAACGATGAGATTACACAAAGAAAGAGCGGCAGAAAGACCTATTCTTAAAACAAAATAAAGTTACAACAAAACAATAAACCATGACGACGACTTGACATTCATGTTATTTTGTCGTCTCACAAAGACAAACACAGTGTTATTTTTTTCATGAATCCACGACCTCTCTTCCAACTCTCAGGGCAAATATTAAAACTGAGAGATGACAACTGTGATTTGATTATTTATGGGTGTGAACACACACACACACACACACACACACACACACACACACGCAGAGGCAGGTGTGTTACCTGGCGGCGAGGAAGAGGACGCAGCTGACGGCGAGGTACGCCAACAGCATGAAGAGCCAGACAGCCGGAGAGAACGGATCCAGGAAGGAGAAGTAACCTGGTTTACGGCCCTGAAACACACAAAATCTCTCTGTTAATTGTGATTTCATTCCAGTTAATTAGAATTGTTTCCAATATTCAAAATGAAAAAGGTTAACTCTGAAGTTTTTAACTTGGGTTCAAATCTAAAGTATAAAGCAATTTTGCTGCTGGCCGAGATGTTGTTGTTATTGTTGTGCACTTTGTTTTTATTGTTATTTATTCCTCCTTTTTGTGCAGGAGAAACAAAGAAATCTACATTATATTGAAAAGAAACTGATTTAAGGCCATGTTTAGACGAGAAAAGTCCTACTAAAAACAAAAAAAGTCTTTCCTTTGTGCTTAAAAAAAAATCTGCATTCATATGAAAACATTTTGAGAACAATCCTCGTGTAAACAGATCTGCAAAAAACAACCGAAAACGCTGTAGTATGCCAGGCCAGTAGATGGCGGTGTAACTGTAATGCAGCACCATAGAAGAAGACCACCTGCATGCACTAAGTGCTGCAACGACGTCACCGTTCTTACAAAATCCATGCTTCTCCAGTTTACATGGCGGCAGAAGGGGGGTGTTTTCAAGAGATTACACTCTGGAACCCAGCTTTAAAAGTTTGCATTTTTTAGGCCTCCAAAACGCTGCTGTCGTGAAAAAAAAGGCCAAATCACAACAAAAGTTTAACGTTTCATTCAAGAACTGTTGCCATGGAAATAGCCCCTTGACTTGTGGCTATTGTTGCATGTGTTTTATTTTATTTTATTTTTTTTTCACTCTTACTATCTGGTTTTATTTTGTTTTATATGTGTGCAAAAAAACCCAAAAAACTTGACCCATATAATGCTGATCATTTGCACATTGCTATAACTGTAATTCTGTGTATTTGTTATTTGAAGACCGGCGTGTTTCATACTTGAATGGCGTCACTGAATTTCGACATCAAACCACAAGACCTTTAAATGCGAAAACACAAGTTTAACACCAGAGGAAGTTCTAATGTCTCCAGCTGGCAGCAGTGAGTTGTGATAATGACCATCTGCCGGTCTCGGAGCACAGAAAGCTGTCAACGTCTCGGGCTCACAAACACAACCTTCACGCTCTGATTGACATGCATGTATTTTAGAAAATGAAAATTACGTAGTTTTCCTTTTTTCTGCCCTTCAGCCCGTCATAGTTTGTCAGCGCATAAACCTGCAAACACAACAAGATAAAACCCTAAATTGCAGTTTCAAGTGTTTCAAGTGGTTCAAGAGTTAACGACTTGATATTCGCCGACCGGACGTCAATACTTGTGGGTTACTTGTGTTTCTAACATTTGCACACATTAAAAACTTAAAATTGTGGCACAGGCTCACACGGACGCCCTCAATAAATATACAGCGCAGATATGAAACTACTTAAACTGAGTCACAAGTTAACCCTTTAACAGGCATTAAAACCTGTTTTTTATACAATGCATTTTAGTATTTTGATTATGCTGTGATTCTACGAAATTCTATTTTAATTATATTAAATTGAACATTTGTTTTTTCTACCATACATTAAAAAAATATACGTGATAAAACATTGATTTTTTTGGATCATATCTAAATATAAAATAGATTTTTTTATAGATTCATTTTTATTTGTATCTGTTTTTGTTTATTTATTGTAGTTACTTTTATTTTCAGATTTCTATTATATTATATTGACTTTTGCACTTTATACAATGTATTATACTGGGGAAAAATTTTTTTCTTCATAGTGATGCAATTTGTTAACATATTCTACGGTCTGTAATGTTTTTTTGCAAAGGCATTTCTTAGTGTGACTGTTAAAGGGTTAAACCAAGTTTTTTCATGTTTACTGTGACAGAGTCATTTGTTCAATGACATTTGTACGAGAAAGTAAAGAAGGAACTTTACAAAGTAAAACTACATTAACCAAACAGCAAAAACCAGCAAAAACAATCTCAGAAACTATGTTGCATTTCCTAAAGTTTGTTTGCCGCGTTTTAGACATTTCTCTGTCAGCAGGAGGGCGTGTTTCTTTTTGTACTTGATAGATAACAGACGTGGGGGACATGACCACAATCCTCAGAGCTTGTTCTCACTTGATGTGGTGTCAGAGAGGTGAGTTCACCGAGTCGGGACGAGTCAGACGTGTGTCAGGTAAGCTGCCAATCACCCAAAACTCAATACACTTGCTTTCAAAAGCTTCCCCCGTAGGTCACTCAGCCTTAACGTTCTCACCAGAGAGTTGTGAGGTGAAGTAATTAGTGAAACGTATGTGAACACCCAGACCCGTACGTGATAGATCATTAACATGCCGCTCCAACAGCCTTCACTCTTCAGGTTTTACCAGATGTTGAAGCTGCTGCAGGGATTCGCTCCCACTCAGCCACACGAGCATTACAGAGATCCAGCACTAATGTAGGGTGATTGGGTCCAGCTCAGAGTTTTTAAATCTGACGTCAGACTGGATAATGAAGTGATATTAAATTGCAGAAACGACTAATTTTTTTTTAAGTCCAAGCGAGAAGTTATCGAACCGTCGCCGTGGTTTCCTTGGCAAAAGGCCTGTGGGTTTTTTTATTGAATATGGATTATTGCAGAAAAGAAGATCTGTGCTTAACAAAAGTTTATGATGCCTACACCTTTTGTTCAACGAGATAATGTTCAAAATTAACACCACTGTTGTAATTTTTAAGGGGTAGATGCAACTGCTAGAAGTCAAATGGTAACCGTGGGTTATAAATGACACTGTTGCGTGACTTTAACATTACTGTAGTGGGTTAAAGCTCAAATATAGCCTTTGATTAACTCATATATGTGAAGAGGAAAATACTTCAACAGGATTCTGATGTTAAAAAAAGTATGAAACAAAGTAGTTTAATCCACAGTTTTGTGATATCGTCTAACAGGAGTAATCAAATCAACAGTGAGAAAACCATGTTGCTCTGTCCTTAACTGAGCCTCAACTGTCCGAATTTCCCTTGAAGCAAAACAAAAAACAAAAAAAAGCCACCATAATGCTACCTTTACAGAATATCTCTCCTAAATCCACATGAATTACATCAAACAATTTTTATCTGACTTATAACATTTTTTCAATGACTTAACTTATTTGATACACTCAACTATTTATTCCCTTTAACATGAACTTTTAAACAAAAATACAGATTTCGCTTTTATTATTGGCTTAGAGAAAGCACAACCTTAACTTGGCTCCCACAATCACTGGCGACAAGCTTCCAACTCAGCTGAATAATACTACAAGTTGATACAACAAGTTGAAACATTTGAGTTAAAATAGTATAACAGTATATAAAAATATAACACTAAGACTCTAAAGGGAGACTACTGAGTGGACGAGTTTCTGCGTTCGCTGTTATGACATTTGATGATGTCCCTGATGCTAACTTGCAATTTGTATAATCCTGAAAGAATAACCTGTCCAACTCTCGCTATGACTGACTTGTACTCACTGCCGTCATTGGACGGATTGGTTAGGTTTAGTTAAGAAGAGCAATCGCGGTGAGTTCTTCCATGTCCGCTTGGTGTGTCTGGGCCTTTAAAAGTAGTGCCATCTTTAGTTATGTTCACTATTGCAGTGTGCAGTGGTTGTTGGTAGGAAATTGCTTATCATCATTAATTTCTAGCTGGTATGATTTTGCTTGACGCTTATTGCTTAAATAATGGAGACTGGACTCAGACAAGCTTTGAAGTAACTCAGAAGATGGTACATGGAGACGGGCGCAACTTGGTGCAACTCAGCGTGTTTATTCTGGTCATGGAAATGCAAACCAACGCAGCACGGTTTGACTCTGTGCGGCAAAAGGTTTCCGTGGAAAAGCCCTATTCGGTGAAATGCAGAACGCCAAAGTTCTTGTATTTGCATGTTTTGTGTTGTTGGCTGGCTTACTAACATTAGCCACCATTGTGTGAACTCTTGGTAAACATTAAATTAGCTGTTCATGGTCAGTAAATAACTGTTTGTTAAACCATGGTGTCTCTAAAGTCTTTGTATCTACATGTTAAATACAAAACAACAGGTAAAGTAAGAGCAAAAGAGCTTAAAGGCACTTTTGATGGATCTGTGACGAGTACAGAAACGAACTAAACCAAGTTACAATGTGTTTGGTCTCTCATCAAATTCATAAATATTCTTTAAGTGAGCATCACACATTTGTCTGACTAATAACGATGTCCCTCCGCCTCCCTCGAACACAGCTGGTATCTCCTAGGTGGTGATGTCAGAGCTGCTTGTACGCGCTGTAATAAATTGTTGTGACTCCGATGCAGCGAAAAGCAGAGTGATAATATATTGAGTACTAATGAATTGGGAGCAACAGCAGATATAAATTTACACTGTTCAACACCAGGGGGCAAGAACACTGATAAACATGATGGCACTTCACTAATGTGTGTGTATAAGTCAACAGCTTGAGCAATTAAAAAGATTACCATCTTTAAGTGTTCTCGCAAGCTATTTGGATAGATGCAGTGTGTGTGTGTGTGGGTGTGTTTTATAATGTGTATAAAGCTCTTTATACTCCCCGACATGATTGCATTGTTCATTTTGTTACTCTGGGAGTTGCAGAGAAGTTAAAAGATTGAGTGTGTTTTGGTTTGTTGATAAGAGCTTGTGAGCATTCAGATGTTTTGTACACTGCTCGTGCAGAGTGTATTTTGCTGTTTTAAATTCTGTGCTTACAGTATACAGGATCCACCGCACACCAGTTATCATGATACTGTGTTTTAGCTTTTTTGTTCAAAGTGCTGTATGCGATGTTCATAGATGTGACAGCAAACATCTGTTTGCTATGTAAAGATATAGAGGCGTGTTTGTGCCCCGAGCAACACATTCTCAGTCGTGACACGTCGCCACTTTCTCAGGACTTTAACGTCTACAAGTCATGCGCGAGGTATCCTCCTGCATCTGCTATTGATGCTTCAGGGCACCGCAATCAACACCGGGAAACAAACAAAAACACTTGGTTAGGTCTGGGCAACAAAAGCGGGGGATTAGGTTTAGGCAACAAGAGCACGTGGTAAGGTTTTGGCAACCAAAGCATGTAACAGCCAACTCACAGACATCAGCAAAAGTTAGTCGTTAGATTTAGGCAACAAAAGCACGTGAAAAATAACTTGTGAACGTCAACAAAAGCAAGGCAATTAGGCAATTAAAGCACGTGGCAACAAACATCAGGATGTCAACAAAAGCTAGTGATTAGGTTTAGGCAACAAAAGCATCTAACAACCAACTTCAGGATGTCAACAAAAGCTTTTGGTTACATTTAGGCAACAAAAGCATGTGACAAATACCTTTAGGAGGTCAACAAAAGCACTTGGTTAGGTTTAGGCAACAAAGTCATGCAGCAACCAATGCCGGGACTTCAAGAAAAGCGGGTGTTCAGGTTAAGGCAACAAAAGTGGGTGGCAACTACCTTTTGGAAATTAACGACAGCATGTGGTAAGATTTGGACAAGAAAAGCACATGGTAGGTTTAAACAACAAAAGCATGTGGCAACCAGCTTTAGGATGTAAACAATAGCATGTGGTTAGGTTTGCAAAAACGCATCATGGTTTGGCTCAACATTCATGGACGTGGAGAGCAGGCTCCGGTGTGAAAAACGGAAAGCCCGCTCTATAACGACTTTCCAGCTCCGCCGTAACTGACAGTTTTTCAAACTGACGCCATCCAGTGTCGTATCATATACTGCTGCAACAGCTGCCAACCAGCTGACCGGCGTCGTATCAAAACATTGTGTTGAGTTTTGTCCTGCTCCATTACAAAATGACTCTGCTGGGCTGCGTATCATACCGCTGTAAAGGTATAATTTGGCATTGGTGTCTGATGCCAAACAAGGTGGTATTTGACGATTTTGGAGTGAGAACAGGCTGCTCGGAGCAGAAAATAAAGATATTATATCTCCAACACTCGGCTCCTCATACCAAAAGATTGATAAATAGCACTGCAGGGATGAAGAGAAATGTGTGTTTTCTATTTGGGGATAAACTGTCCCTTTAAGTCCTTAAAAGTGGCAAACCAGTGGCCGACAGCAGAAGTTTAATGTCGTTGCTAATAACACTAAATGTTAATAAAACATGTATTTATTTGTTGTTGCCAGTAAAACATAATGATGCGTCTCCTCTGAGGCAGACTGCTGATGTGCTGCAGTGTCGCTGCCTGCAGATACTGTACATCTGCAGCTCATCAGTATTCCCCTCCACCATCTGTCCTCCATGTTTGATCCAGTCCACTGTTAGTGCCTCAGTGTATTGACTCAGTGATCAGTCAGCTGTTTAATGTGTGTACAGCCGAGGCCGTCCTCGCACAGCGGCGTCCCAAACTTCATTTTCTTAAGTGTTTATTTCAGGATTAAGTTGACGGGCAGCGCACTGTTACTCACGGTAACGGCCCGCGGCGGTGATTTACGTCCTCACGCCATCGAGCTGACGAGCAGTCAGAGATCGGTGGACTCGGTGCGGAGGAGAACTTGACTTGGGATTTGAACCGGGACTCCATAAATTCACTCCACTAAACACCAGGCGGCTGTTATCAAGTGCAGCACTGGTGACCATTATACACAGTAGATAGACTGGCTAACAGGCCGTGCTGACGATGGTGCTCTCACTCAGGGCCGCGGTCAAACTGGACCCGGGCCAAGAAGGGCTTCCTAAGTCTCGACTGCCCCCTCTGTTCCTCGTGTCAGTTGATAACACACTTTAGCGTTACATATTTGCAAACACATTTTCATTCTGTGCAAATCTTTTGGTATGCAATAAGTTTTTTTCCCGGCGATTGGTTGACTTGTTGCTTATCCAGCCTCTCACACACGATTTTGAAGGCCCTCATCATGTCTTTGTGTCCATTCAAGCTGCAGAGTGAGTTCAAGCTTGTTCTCGTCTTTGCGTTGATTTCGTGTGATTCTGCCAGGTCTAAAATTAACTTCATGCTTCTCACTGAATCCTTTCAAAACTCAAAGGATTGGGTGCATAAATAGTTTTTAACAGAAGCTAAAACAGACTTTTTTGTTTTGTTTTCACCCAAAAATAACTATTTTGGGTTCGTACGTCATGTCATCATCGGTGTCCTAAAGAATGAATGGTGAGCCAAACCTTGATGTCTGAACCTAACTACGTGCTTTTGTTAAACAAGGAAATAAACAATTGTAAGGCG
This sequence comes from Plectropomus leopardus, assembly GCF_008729295.1. Taxonomy (NCBI): domain Eukaryota; kingdom Metazoa; phylum Chordata; class Actinopteri; order Perciformes; family Serranidae; genus Plectropomus; species Plectropomus leopardus. The sequence continues at coordinate 1,060,795 of NC_056480.1, read as the reverse complement.
TTTTACCAATATTGGAAGTTTATTTTGAAAAAATCTAATAAGGAGAAACTGTGTATTTCCTGTGGATACGTAAGCATGTTTTGAAAAGACACAACACATTTAACAGGTGTGAACTGACACACCGTCCTGAAATGTCAGTAACAGCTGTGAGAGAATAACTAGCACGTCGTACGGAGACGTGAACAGCACTGACCGTGCAGTAGTATTTGATGAGATGGGATGAAAACGTGTTGGTTACGGACTCACAACATGAGCTCATAAAGAAAAACCTGAACATATGACGGAGGATGCAGTATCGACTCCAGAGAGCTACAGAAGCTTCACAAAGCTTCTTGCAGAGTTATTGTTTTGGATTTCATCATATTCTCTGGTATTTATTCTTGTTATTTGTCCATCACCTGTAGGTGTTCTCACATACAGGAGGTTTTTTTTTCACTATATTTATTTATCTGAGCTGAATTCACTGACACTGAAACGCATCAGCGGGTAAGAAAGGAAAAAAAAAGCATAAACTGAACCCCAGTAAAATATTTCAACAGCTTTTCCTCTGGAGGCAGAAATAATTGATCATGTCTGACTTCTCAGCATTCACAGGAAACACGTCGTCCTCGCTCCGTCTTCTATGCAAATACATAAAGGACTCGCTGGCCTGTTTGCAGGTTGTTCACCCAAATTTTCAACCAGAGCAGACCTCTGTCAGACTCGCTCACAGGAAGTGAACGAGCGTGAAGTTAATGTTTCAAATTCCAGTCAGGGAGGCAGAGTCACCGATCCGCCCTCAGAGGCTGAAAAACTAATATTTTCCAAGCAGCAGCTCCTGTCACCTTCCCCCCAACTGAACCACATCACCCCTCCTCTCCCAAAAAAACAGCAGAAGAAGAAACATGCCCTCTATCTGTGTCCTCAGCTCTGCTTTTATCTGCTCTCCCAGCACTTCTCCCCCTGCGTGATCTCTCCAGTCGCAGGAATATTTGCTTTTGCTTCGTCCTGAACTCACAGTTTGACTGCGTGACCCCGGCGGTCGGGAGACTGTTGTTGCCTCCAGCGGCCGAGCTCCTGCTGAGGAGGCGGCTGCTGTTGGGACTGCAGCATTTTTTTTTGCTCTCGATTCATCAGACGGAGAGAAAGAAAGAGACGGAAAATGTCAACAGGTGCAGACGCTCTAAGAAATGAATGGAGATTTTAAAAAACTTCTTAAAAACGCTTATTTGGAAAAAACAAACAGGCCGCTGGGGTTTATTGAATGGGCACAAACTGACATTTTTATCTGCTGTAAATCAGCGTTGCACCAGCTAAACTCTGAACCCAACCGATCACACGATTACATCACGGTTATAGCTGCATTTTATTTGTGCAGATTCTTATATTCTCAACTGTTTTCAAGACAGTTTGCATCCTTTTTTTTCCTTTTCTTTCCTCAGATCCACACAGAACATTATTCAGCTGTCGGCTTGGCCATAAATGGCAGACTGTAGTTTAACCCTTTGAAACCTGGATCGGCAGCACTTTTCTTGTGCTGCTTCCTGACGCCTCTCAGAGTAATTAAACCCCTGAACCTTAAACGCACTGGTTTGATTTATTTCATAAACATGGGTCAAAGAGGCAACGAGAGACTTGGTAAGAAATGTTCGTTAAATTGTGAGAAATTTAGAAATTTAGAGAATTACTTTTAAAACGCTAAGGAAAAATTTCTAGGGAAAAAGAAAAGAAGAAAAATCTAGTGAAAATTATATTTATAATTATCATAGTTATATTTTAAAGTGATATCAAATTTATTTTTATTTTTTATGTTTTATGCTAATTGTAAGGTAATTTCCTTGTAGTTTTAATCACAGATTTCTACATTTTGTTTTTCACCACCCTGTTTATGTGGAACTGCACACATTTTTGTTTAGTAACATAAAAAACAGATATTGATTTTGTTCATATGGATGATGCTCAAAAATTAAGTTGGTTATTTAGATATGAAACGTTTAGATTAGCTCGCTATCTGGATAAAGCATGCAAGATAAGAAAAAACATCTTTATCAAGATAAACTGTAGATTTGTAAAATTTGTGAAAATCTTTCACTGTGCCATTCATTATTTTTGCAAGAACATAGATTGAATAATATTTTGTAACTTAATTTATCTTATGTACCTTCTTTTTCTCTTTTGGTGATATCAGTAAAAACTGGCAAGAGACAGAAAAAAAACCCAACTAACTAACTAACTAACTAACTTCTTTAACTAATTTCTGGGTCATTTTTTCTTAAATTGCTCATTGGCTTCTTTCCATTTGTTGAGGGAAACCAAGCCGATTTGCTCAGGTTTTGAAGGTTTAAATCCGTTAAAAGGTACAAGACTAAATCAAATAAAGGGTGCAGAGGTGACTTTACCAGATGAACCCGGTAGAGGATGCTGATCCCGAGGGTCATGAAGGGTTTGGAGAAATCGATCACCTTCTCTCTCTCTGAGGTGATGGTGAAGCCGGCGACCGCCAGGTCTGCTTTCTGCAGAGAAACACAGAGAAAGATGGAGAGTTCAACTGTTTTGCATTAACAGAAAACGTTTTGGAGGAAACATAACGCCTTCAGGAATATTGTTTTTCTGTAATGATATGCTCTCTGATCCAGCCCTGAAATCCCAACATTTCCTCAACAGCACAGTGTTTGAATCTGTGTTGAGTCTCAAAACATCATCAGAGAGAACGAGTGATGTTTGGTCGTGATAATTAAAACACATCGTGTGTCATTTAAATATAACATAGAAATTTCACACTGAATTTCCAATGTTTTTGGTGCGTAGTTAAAGGAACACGTCACCCTATAAATGACCATTTGTTTATCAGTTACTCACCCAATGGTGACTCAGTTTTATTTCCACAGAATATTCGGCCTATATTAACTGCCTGTATAATCAGTTTGCTCAAAACATATATTAAAAGTAATATATGCAATCGGTTAAGCCAGTAGTAAACCAGTTGCTAAAAGAATAAAGATATACTTCGTCCAGCGTCATTGTGCGAATTGCTCATTTTTCCCAATATTTGAAATGGTTTTTTTTTTTAAATTTATTATCAGTATTTAATATTTTTAGTATTATTTAGTATATATATATAAATATATATATATTTTTTAATTTTAGTATACAGGACAACAGCAGGGCGTGTCAATGCAACAGCTAGTAGCTCCTCAAATCCTGGCTACTTTTTTGCTAAATTTTTTCTATTTTTTCAATTCCATGGTCTTTTCTGGGGAAGCACGACTTTTCTACGATAGAGAAGCACTTATCAAAATCGGGAAAAGTTGTGTGAGGTTTGGACTGAATGCAGCAGAATGCCAGAGGATCCCCACCAACAGCATACACTGAGCGGTGAGTCAGGTGAGTCACAGAGACATGGTTAACCCCTGACATCCAGGATCAACCTGTTGCACCGGATGGGCGGATCATGTTCAGAACCGAAAGGACGACTGATGCAAATTCAAAAAATGCACTGCAGGAACTGAATGATGCCACCAGCAGCAACATGCCCAAAACAACTGGATGTAATTTTCATAGCAGCTGGTGATTTTAATCAACTCATCCTTCAATTACAAAGATGTAGCAGGATCAAGGACAAATTGTAATTTCATTTTTTTTCAAACTTTGTTTTTAAAAAAAAGACTAATAAATCTACCTTCTACCTTCCTCTTCTACCTTTATCAACATCCCTCTCTTTCCTTCTTGTAAAACAAAGAAATGTTTTTTCATTACTCGAGCTGAACCTTTGGGCGGCTGCAAATGTACAATGAAATGTGATTTGCGATGTCTAGCTAACACCGCCCACCATATAAAACTGCACTTGTGTGTTTCTCAAGGTTAATAGTCTCTCTGCAGCAGCACATGCGCAGATGACGATTACTGTCTGCTCTGACTGATATTTTGGCACGTCGGACTGCCCAGCAGACCACCCCGGCTCCAATTAAACGGCCATCTCTTATTACAAGGTTGAACTATACTGATTCCTCAGCCTCGGGAGCCGCAATTAAAGGGAACACCTTTGTTCCAAATGTTTGAACCTTCTTTGAAGAGATTCTGAGGCTTTTAATGAAATATTGATTTTTATTGTACAGAAGTCGCAGTTGTTACTGAATGCATTACAAGATAACAGTGAATTGTTATTGTGCAGCTCTCAGGGGGACGGCAGGGCACTAAAAACTGCAAAATAAGAGCTTTTGTTCCTCGTGTGGCTCACTGGGTAAATCATGAAGCTCATACTGGTCCCGTCTGAAGCCAGGACACACTTTAATTTAGGCCGCACACATCTATTGTTTATTATGCAGGTGTATGGGGACCTCAATATCCTGTAGAAAAGCAGATCCCTGCACGACGCTCTTGCATTCAGGATTTTATTGAATCAGTGCATGAGTCACACTCTGCAGATCTGAAGTGACAGAATTATTAGTTTGATGCACTGATTCAATAAAATCTTGAATGTAAGAGCAGTGTGCAGGACTCTACCTTTTAAAATGAAGTGTAATGCTTATAAAAAGTCAAAATCAGGTCAAATCAGTGCTTAAGTCCCAAATCAATTGCCAACCCAACTGGTATTTTATGTTTCTGCACAACACGAGTATGTTACATTTGTTCGATATAATGTAGCAACTGTGCTGCAACTTCAGCTTCCCTGCACTTAAACAATGCCGTGGTTAACAAGTAAATAAGTAGTTATGGTAAGTAAAAGATGATATTTGACTTAAAATACCCACTTTTGGTGGCTCAAAGTAGCTGGAAGCACAGAAATGTCTCAATACGTGAAAAGTGACATACTATGTAGGAAGACTTTGTTGTGGGCAGACGAAGGGTAAGGCACAAAAAACACTTACTTATGGTAATTAATGTCTCAATAAGCAGCCCAGTCGCCATAAGAATTTGTTGGCGCTTCACGGTGGATGGTGTGTCAGCTTGGCGAGACGCTACCAAGCTACAGACCACAGTTTGAGCCCAACAAACAACAAAACCAGTTGTGATTTAGCAAGTCATTGGCGTTGCCAACACCACTTTATGCACCTTTTTCTGTGTTTTGCAGCGACCTGTCGCTATTTTTCCAGCAGCTTTAAGGCACAAAAATTTGTTGTTTTACCAAAATAGTACCTCATTTCCAGCCAGGATGGTGACATGAAAAGTGGGTACTGTGTGTGGAAACATGATATTTTTTATGATACTACTGGGTTTTTTTCTGAACATAACTATATGTTAACTACAATGTTCAATATTTATTTTGTCTCATTTTATTTATTCATAGACATTCATTCATTAAGTGTTGTTATGACCACCAGAGAAGTCATACTGTCTTCTCTGGTCTGCTCGTACAGATAATTGTGTCAAACAAAGAGACCAAAGTCACTGTTAGTTTTTTCTGTTTGTTTGTTTGTGCGTTTGTTCATGGCGCTGTTTCCGAAATTTCTGCAGCTTCCTCTTGGATGTGTGCAGCTCAATGTCTGGCATTTGATGGCTCCCTCTTTATAAAGTAAAGTCCCAACCTCACCTGTGCGCTGTGCCCATAAACTTTACAAAAACAGCAAATTAAGAAACAAAATATACATTAAAAAAAAAAATATATATATATTTCTTATATTTGTCTGCTTTCATTCTCCAATAATTGCAGAAAATCTGTTTGGTCTTGTAATGCCAATTAAATATACATAAACAAATGAAAATGCATAAAAAAAAGGTAAATGTTACATAATGAATTTTGATTACATTCCACGGCTGAGGACTCTTCTTTCTTCTAAAACTTTCTCATTATAACTCAGCTCTCACCACACTGGGACTTTGTGTTGTGTGTTTAATGAAGAGTTTAATGCAAAATCACAATGTTATCTCAATTTGCCCCGTTAATGTTGTTCTGCTGCTGAATGAATGAAGGAGATCTGCTTTGTTTTTTATTTCAGCATCAAGAAACATTTAATTTAATTCTAATTCTATTTACGCCAGCCAGCCATATGTGATTATGTCATGTGAAAAAAACACATCTTTATGCCCTTTTATAATGCCCTTTAATGTGTTTTATTATCCAGGAGCTTCGTGTGAATGATGGATTTAACCTTGCTGGGCAAACACGAGCGGAGTGAAATTAAAGTTGAAAGATAATCTCATTTAAGTTTTGGAGTCAACAGAGACACGCAGAGTGGTGATCCATAGAGGAGCGTTTATCTGGACCCCCAGACGTTCCCTCTCTGCTCCTTAATTAAACACTTAATTGATTAACGAGTAGACACTTGTTAAACGACTCAGTAGAACAATTTCACCCCACTTTCATCACACAGAAGACCGGCGGGCCTTATGGTGTGTGTGTGTGTGTGTGTGTGTAGAGACACATTTGTTTGTATGTTGTGTAAGATGGGGGTAAAGTGTAGTGCAGCAACAGATGTAGGTAAATGAGAGGAGATCAGCACAACTCGTGTACAGGAAGAGAAGACAGACAAAAAACGTTTTGTAATTTTTTTAACACACATTTCCATAAAAGGCTTAAAGAGTCCCTGGCTACTAAGATAAAAGTGTGTGTGAATACCTGCTGGCCTGAGTTTGTGTGTGTGTGTGTGTGTGTGTCATGTGTGTGTGTGTGTGTGTGGTGTGTGTGTGTGTGTGTGTGTTCGTTCCACGCTGAGGGATCCCGCAGTGTAATTTGAAAAACAGCTCTGTATAATTAGTAAGAAAAAAGACAGTTGATTAGGCTCTTAATGGGTCTGCTTGTGTTTCCCAATTTCCTATTTTTTTCTGACACACACACACACACACACACACACACACACACACACACACACACCACACACACACACACACACACACAATCATCAGCCACCATCACCATTATCATCAGCATTATGTGTAGCTAATGCATAATTGGTGTGTGTTATTAGCGGTATTAGACAGGAGCCACCGACGTGACAAACAGCAGTGTATTTGTTGGTTGTTGTTTTTTGCAGTATTGTGGAGCAGCTTTTACACCACAAACACACATTTGTACCACAGTACTTGTGAGAAGCTGCACTGACAAGATCCAAGTTCTTCTCTGACCCTTCAAACTCAACCTAATTGCCAGAATAATCATTACCATTGTACGTTTTTTTGCACCCTTGCAGATCATGGATACATTACTTTTTTGCACATTATCATAGCTGCATCACGCTGTGGTAAAACGTGTGGTTAACATGCGGTTAACGTGTGGTTAGGTTTAGGCACAGCTGGGAAAACATTTTGCCTGGGTGCAGACATTTGAATCTCCCCACTCCATTGAGTCTGAGTTTACTGATTCTGGTCATTTTCATCGTGAAATGAAAGAGCGCTGCAGGGGGACTCCAACCAGCCAACGAGTGCTACAGGCAGGGCCAACGGCACTGTCATGTTGATCTGACGTGTTCTGTCCAATGGTACACCAGAACTAATGAGGCGTAACAACAATGGCAAGTGCTATGGACATCATCGGCACAACTATGGAAGCTGTCCTAAATCCACGTCTTCTCGATATCGCCCGAACACTGCAGTTTATTTTCATTTTTGTTCCACTTCTCTCCTAAAATCCCGGCAATGGAGGTATGTCAGTGTATCCATCACTTTGTACTTAACATTATATTAGATTAGTGATCGATTAAGGAAAACTGAATCCCGCTCGCACATGGATATCAGTTAGACTGGATGCGATGTCAGGCTGCAGATGGAAATGGACTCCATTTAGTGTTACATGCCGACAATTCTGTCTGACAGGAAGCAAGACAATGATTATGTTTTAGTTTTAAAATACTGATTTGGGGGGTATAATCCCAATGAGAGAAATAGAGCAGCAGGTCAAAACACCCCTTTTGGCACCTCAAGAATGGCAAAAAAAAACAGAAATGAGTAGTCAAATCACAACTGATTCTGTTTTTTAGTCTTGAACAGTGGTCTGCAGATGACTACACCACTAAAAACACACAAATATAATGTATTTTTGCAAAAATGCACACAATGCCATCATCTTTTTTTTTTTCCAGGGACTCGACTGTAAAACAGCCCCAACCACTCCATCATGGTGGACAGTTTGTTTGGTTTAAATTGTGACAAGAGTTTTGCTAGGTGAACACATACAAAAACAAAAATAACTGAATATAATGCCTAATGAAATAAATTCATTCACCCTTTGAAACCTGAGCAAAATGTCCGGATTTCTAAAAAAAAAAAAAAAAAAAACATGGGAAGGTGAAAGAAATGACCCAAAAGTAGCAAAAATAAACAAATAAATGAATAATAAATAAAAGCAACAAAGTGCATGGAAATCACCTAAAAATCAGAGGGGAAAAAATCAAAGAAAAAAAGTGAAAAATCAATAAATAATTACATAATTCAAGGTATATGATGATAGATGATCATTTTGTAAAAAAATATCATTTTTTTTGGAGATATTTCCTTCATAAAAAAAAATTTAAATAAATAATTTGCCAAACTTGTTTCCTGCAGTTTGCAAAACAATTCTTGTCAAGTTGCTCATTTTACCGACAATGTTTTTAAAACAAAGGAAATCCGTTTCCTCAGGGTTCAAAGGCTCAAACACCAGTGAAGTCTTTGGATGCAGCTCAAAAACAATGATGTTCATCCAGGTTTTAAAAGTTTAACTACTTGAGTTACAGTTCTGGACTTCAATTGGACCCGTTTTGCAAAAACGGTAAAAAGAAACACCCCAAAGGCACCATAAGAGCCTTGAGTATTATTAAGTCGACTTTGCATTAAGTGTTCTTTGGTCTGACGGTTTCTCTGTGCACATTAGCAGTTTATTAAGTCAATTAAAACCAGCCCCAAGTAATAATAATAATAAAGGAACAGCGCTGCTTTCTCATTTGCACCTCCTCTTCATTTGTTAAAAGTCAGAGCAAACTTCCACCGGAGCAGAGGGATCATTTTCTCCTTCGGTCCGAAACATTTGGGGCTTCCCTCCAAGTTTATTATTAGATGTAGAGGTAAACTGCAGAGATGGTAAAGAGGTAAATGAACTGCAGTTGTCTCGCGCATTCACAGTACATGTCACATTCACCCATCCACACCGACATTCACACACCGGTGTCGAGGCTACCGGACATGGTGCCGCGTGCTCTCGGTCACCGTTCATATGCACTCAATCTCTGATGGCGCAGGATCCAGAGAAATTTGGTATTCAGTATCTTGCCCGAGGATACTTTGACGTGTTGACTGGAGGCGCCGGGGATCGAACTCCCGACCTTACGCTCAGCGCCACAGCCGCCCCACCATCCATATCTGAGGTTATGTTGTTAGAATCAGATCAAGTGTGACCGCACAGAGAATATTTCACACATTAAAGCAGCATATCGACTGTGGCCAAGTGAACACACACTCGTGAACACTCTCCGATGATTGCACTCGCTCGAACATCGGTTCTGCGTTAGTTGTTGTGGCAACAGGCGGCGGTGGGCGGGCGCCAGGGGTGCCTGACGTGGGCTCCGAGCAGCTGACAGTGATGGCACCCTCAACAGCAACACAAGAGTCGGCCAATTATACTGGTGGTGGAGTGCTGGAGAGCTGCTCGGCCCTGAGCGGCGCAGACACACAGAGATGCTGAGGACGCATTAAGTGGCTCAGCCGAAGCCCAATTTCCCCTGTTAGTTGTTTTCTCAGGGAAAGTGGCTCATTTTAAGTCAAGTTGAGTCTAATTAAAGCTGTGCTGAGAATTGCCTGCGCGACGAAGCTGCGCGAGAAAGTAAAGACGATAAGGAGAAGTGTCGGCGACCGCGTGTGTGTGTGTGTGTGTGTGTGTGTGAGACAGCCCTTGCAGTCTATCTTGCGAGGACCAATTTGAGTTTCACACCCTGAGAGTACGGACACTTCGTCCGGTCCTCACTCCTTCAGGTTGTGTTTGTGTTTCAGGGTTGTGTTTTGCGCTGTCGTACTTTTGGAGCGTTTTGAGTTTTAGAATGTGAAATGTGAGGGCGTTTTAAAGATTTGAATACAGTTTTGAAAAAAAGCAACATTTTAGGAAAGTGAGAAAATGTTTTGGAGAGTGAAGACATTTTTTTTGGATGTTTTTGGGACGAAACGTTCTGAAAATAAAGGCCATTGTGTGTATACATATGTATGAGTGTATGTGTATGTAAAAGACATTTTCTGAAATGCAGGACCCTTTTCAAAGTGCTTACTAGTTATTTTTCAAATTCACTGCATCTGAATAATTGTTATATCTATTGAAAATATCAAAAGTAATGGCCGCCATCCATGAAGAGTAATCAAAACCCAAAATTAAGTCCAAGAACTGTTTGTTTATTCTGTCCAAAAAGTAAAAAGTCATAGGAAATAAATTTACTCCTAACCATTCCCCAAATTATTCATCAGGTTTCTAGGTTTCCTCTCTTCCAGGAAGCAGTCAGGGTTACAGTTCTGCTGATTTAACTGCAATAAATTGTGAAACTTGTAATAATCCCATTTCCTAGCCGGTGGGTTCAAGGAAACTCATCAAATTCCAATCATTCTTTTACTTTCAGGTGCATGTGTGTCACATGTTTGTAATAGACTACGGCTTCATTTTCTGATAACACCGTTTTTGGCAACCACGTGACATAAATGGGATTTAGGAGCCTACATAAAAACTGGACAATCCAAACTTTTAATATGGACGGATCATCTGACTTTTCAGACAAAAAGTGGAAAATTATTGTTACCCTCCTCCTTCGCAACCAGCCAGTCGCCAGAAGAAAATGTTGGCATTGTACGTTTTTGCAAACCACAGATGTGTAAGATTTGTGTGTTTCATTCATATCATATCAAGGTTTTAAAGGTTATGTAGTATATGAGCTGACTGTCGTCTGCAGCTGCAGGAGAGAAAGGATGGCTCCAAGCTTCAGACTGCTGTTTGCAATCAACAGACAACAAAACTGGTTGTTTTTAAGTGTTTTCAGTGGCTTTTTCACCATTAAACAAGGTCATCTTTTTACCGCCCCATCGCTGTGTTTCCACCAGGAATCATGCCTGAAAAATGCTTAATTTTTACAAAGACATTGCTGTGTTTTAGCCACCAAAACAAGGGATTTTTAGTGAAAACATGATCTTTTCCTAAACATAACGAAGTGATTTTTTTTCGTGCCGAAACCTAACCACGTGTTAACCACAGTGTTTTTCAATCATAAAGTTCCAATGTATTGTCTACAGAGCAATGTACAAATGTAATGTATCCATGGTTTGCAGACATTCACTGAGCCAAAATTTATTCTGGTAACTTCGTTGCCTCCACTTACCCGGTTGATGAGTTCTCTCCCACCATGCCGGTCCAGCTGCCGTTGGGCTCCGGGGCTCCGTACAGCCCGTCGTCACCAGCTTGATTTTGAAGGAGAACTTCAAGATGTCGGAGAGCTCCCGCAGCATGTCCACACAGAAACCCTCGTACTGCTCATTACCCTGGAAGTCCTGGTAATTGGCCCTACGCATCACGTACGGGTTTTCCTGTCAGAAGATAAGAGACATCTTAAGACGGCTGATTCAGTGATGTCTAATGTTTCATTATGGTGAAATATTAAAGACAGGGTTCGTCATAAAAAAACCTGAAAAAGTCATGGGATTTGCAAATAGCAATTTCCAAGCCTGGAAAAGTTTTGGAAAACTAAATATTCCCTGAAAGTTTAGGAAAAGTCATGGAAATCTGTTTCACAGACCTGTATAATAACACACAATGTGTCCAAGGGCCGTTGTAAATATGAAAATCCGACAATCATGTCTGTTTTTACAGATTCTGGCTGTGATAAATGGTGTTATTTGAGTGATTTTTTAAGAAAACATGCTTGGGTTTGGAAGACATGCTGTAAAGAAAAAAAAGCCAAAATATTTTTTTCATGTTTTCAATGAAAATCTCCAAAATGTTTTCTTTGAAAGTTGCCACAAATGTTTTTTTTAAACAGCAAAAAACATTTTTTAAAGAAAAAAAAAGGCAAAACTTATATATATATTTTAAAAGAACACATTTTCTTATTAAAAAAAGGCAGTAAAATAAATAGAAAATAAAGCTATTTAAAGATGGATGCCCCTCCGCTAAGCATACATGAAATAAACATAAGTCCCTCCTCAGTGCTTAAAAAATTATTTGACGTGCCTCCCACTTTTTGCACCTCCCCCTCCCCTCTCATAAATAATGAACAGTCCCTTGGATATATTTAATATACAGTTCAAATCCTGTTCTGAATTAAAAATATTTTCAAAAGTTATTACACAGTAATGAATAAGAACCATTAAGGAGAATCGGATCGTTTCAGAGTATGTTTGTTTCAGAGCATTTGCCTCAAAGTCATGGAAATGTGCTGGTTCAACTGTGTATGAAGAGCTTTTTACCAGTATTGTGGTGACGATTAGCGTCTTGTTCGCCAGCGTCTCGGACGCGTTGAGATCCAGGGAGGTGGAGTTCATGGCCAAGGTGTTGTTTGAGTACCAGGTACCAATCTGTCCATCGAGGAGGAAGCAGAGACAAAGAGGAGTCAGGAAATGTTCAGCTGAAGGGAAGAAGTGGAGAGGATGTGAGTTTTTAGACTGAGATTTCACTTAAAACAAAGGTGGAGGTGAACCAGAAGGAGATGAAGAAATAAACTGCAAACTGAGAGATAAGAACGAGGGTAGAGGGCGAGAAACAAGGACAAAGGGCAACAGACAAATAAAAATGATAAAAGTGTGTTCTGAGACGCAGGGAGACAGACGGGGAGAGGAAGCTGAATACTTCTCACTGCAGAATCAATTGTAAAATCAATAAAGGAGGATCTGGGTCCTCCCGCCTCATTCAGCAGGTTAAATAAGGTCATAAATACGTGCATCTGCTGACCCTTACACCAACCCCATCACATCCCCGTGACCTCACGACCTTTCCCGACCTCTTGTTTGTTTGTGTATTTATCAGCGGTTAGGGTACCGTGCTGTCACCCAGGGGACACGCTGACAAAGAGCGGGGGCCACTCCCTCCCAGACGGCCATCGTGATGTGAAAACTCATTTCTGTGAGGTGGAGTTCAGGCGTCCTCTCCTCCCCGAAATTCTGTCCAACCGTTCCCATCTTTCTTATTACTTTTTTCTTTGTTTTTCTTTGTCTTTTCGCCTTCGTGACTCCAATGTAAAGAACATTTCTTTACTTTTCTGCCTTTTCCGACACTCAGAGTGCTCTGATGACAGTTAAAGTGCTGTGATAGTAATAACAAGTCAGTCTGAAGGAGGTCGATATTAAAATCAGACTATAACATTTATGTTTGTATGTTCATTTCATTTCATTTGTGTTTACTAAAAGGAATAGTTCGATGTTTTTTTTAACTGAGGTTTTATGGTGTTCTTATACACAGTAAATGTATTACCAACACGTTTTCATTACAAAGTCATTGAATACTTCTCTTAGGTCAGTGATACTTAACTTGCGAGGATGCCAGGTAGCCCCAAAACAATTTTCTAATTTGCAATAGAAATAAAATGATTCACACTGGGAAATGTTTTTGTACTTTTAGTATACATAAAGTGTCAAAGTTCATAAAACAGCACTAAAATAGAGCTTGTTTATGAAAGAAAGTGCCAGAGGAGGATTCCCCGCACCCTCCGACAGAGGTCCCGGCAAAGCCCCTAATGTCCTAAAGTGCTAAAAATGTTCTAAAATCCAAGAAAGGTCCCAAAATCATAGAAATGTTCTAAAATCCTAGAAAAGTCTGAAAAACCTGGAGACGTCCTAAAATCCTACAAACATCCTAGAATCCTAGAAATGTCCTAAAATCTTACAAATATTCTGAAATCCTGGAAAAGTACCGAAATATGAGAATAAATGTCAGAAAACCCTACAAACATCCTAAAATTTTAGAGAAGTCCTTAAATCCTAGAAATGTTCTAAAATACTAGAAATGCCCTAAATTCCTGGAACATCTTAGTAGCTGAGAAAGGTAATAAAATCTCAGAAACATTCAGAAATCCTACAAATGTACTAAAATCCTACAACTGTCCTAAAATCCTAGAAATGTCCTAAAATCTTAGAAATATTCTGAATTCTTAGAAAAGTCCTTAAATCCTAGAAAGTCCTGAAATCTGACAAAAGTCAGACAAAACCCTACAAACATACTAAAATCCTAAAGCCCTCAAATCCTAGGCATACCCAAAATTCCTGGAAACATCCTTAAATCCTAGAAACATCCTAATATCTGAGAAATGTAATAAAATCTTAGAAATATTCGGAAATTCGATAAAAGCCCTTAAATCCCATAAATGTTCTAAATTGTCCTAAAATCCTCGAAACGTCCCTAAAATCCTCGAAACGTCCTAGAATCATGTATGGGGCTGCTGCCACTGGCCCCTGACCTCCTGTCATTTTTGCAAAAGTGGCCCCCAAGCAAAGCACATTTAGTTTTACTGTTTAGGTGGATAAAATACATTTTGCTGCCGACCCCTCCACAACTTCTGTCAGACTCCAGTCTGCTTTCCCAAACTGGGGGCGTACCAGCCGCCGTCTACCGTATGTAATACACTGACTTTTAAAAATGACCTCAAACAACCCCACTTTAAAAGATCTGAACTACCCCTTCAGTCCAGTTTTAAATCTCGAGGACGTTCAGATTGGACAAACAAAGGATTTGCTGTGTTAGTTTGTGATCTTTCGAGAGCCATGCCAGCTGTGTTAAAGTCATCACATAAATCAAGTGGAAATCTCTGCCACTGCATTACTTTTTTTACGGCACACTTAACCCTGGTCTTTGAGCCGGTTTGACCCTGCGGTGATGTCAATTGATCTCTGACCTTTTAATGTTCATCTGAGGTCATAAAGCAACACTAGACAGAGTCTGTTTGTATTGATTTTATTGACGGACGAATGAGAGAACTGCTTACTGTGAATCCACGGCCGCCGAAAGAAAACCTGCCGACTGAACAACCTCAACAGAGAAGACGGTACTGACTCTACCGGAGTTTCTTGTACGAGTTCTCGACCGATGCGTGGTGCACGGTACGCACGATGGTGTTTTCATCTTTTCAGAAACCGCACACACCAATTAAATCCATATTTGGGAGGAATTTCCAATTTCAAAACAATGACATGTTCAGCCGCTGCAGCTAAATGCTAACTTAATCTCTCTCCTATCTGCCTCCCACTTGACCCCATTTGACTCTGACCTCTTTATGGCCCGCAGGGTGCTTCTCCAGGATCTTCAGGGTGTAATTGGTCCTCTGGCCTTTGCTGTTGAACTCAATGTGACCCGTCAGACCATCGTACTCCACCTGATGAGAGAGACACCAAAAATAGTTGATGAGCCCCAGCCAGCAAGCGGGGTGACCCAAATTCCAGTTAGCTACGATCCAAAAAGCAGATTTCTGCATTTGTGTTGGACTCAACACTCAGTTTATTTGGAAAGCTTTAGGAGGGTTGCACCAATGTTGCCACTGATAAAAGGCACATATTTAGTTTGCCCCTGTGAGTTAATCCACTGATTCAGTCAATTGCTTTTGAATCATTTAATCCAGCATTTTAAACATTGCCGTGCCGGTACCTTAAGAGCCTGATTGAGAAATACAGAAATTTTCACTCGGCATTGATAGTGACAACACAAAGTTTCCATTTATCCCAAAATTTAAATACTTGGCAATCATCTTTAGCCATTCAGGTATGAAAAAACACACTGACAATTAGCTTCAGCTGTCAACTTGGGCGGTATCACAGGACCACGAACAGCCGGATACTAATGACAGAGAGAGACTGCAGTGAAAAAACTGCATATTTTCACATCTCACTCGATTCATTAAGGAATTATTTCGACCAAACCAGAGTTGAGGATTGTTGGAATAGTGGACTAATGAAGTAAATGACTAACAACAAGACTTAATGAGTCAGTTTTGGGGACTTTTGTTTTCTGTAAAGTTTTAATGAAGTGACTTTTATATTGAATTAACGAGCCAGTGTTGCTACTTTTAATGACTAGTTCAGTGACAGAGAGAAACTTGAAATCAGAGAGTGTATGGTTGTATTTTTCTTAGGTAACGCTGTAATACCATCACATACTAAACACTCACCCAAGTGATATTTCAGGTATGAAGGTATGAAAAAATAAATACCGCCCAGGTCTACTCTGTTGTGCAGCAACCTTTCAGTTCAGATTAAATGCACTTTGAAGGACACCAAAGTTAATTTGCACCTTTCACTAATAGTAAGCAGTGTTGACAGTGCTGCTGACCTTTGAGGGAACAGAGACCTGAAGAAGCTATCAAAGCCAATTAGCTTTGTTGGATCATCAACTCCTCCAAGATGTGAATAAAATAAACTGCGTAAACCTTCTGCGACCGAGCGATCAGTGTCTAAACGTGTCTGTAACAGCTGAATCAAAAGCTGCGAAGCAGCTGCAGTTCAATGTGACTCGGAAAACAGAAAGAGGCGATTGTTGATGAGAAACGAAATGCTGAAGAGGAGGAAGAAGATGAAAACAGAAAAATAAGATTAGTGTTAGAAGAAGCAGACAGTTTATCAGATCAGTGACAGAGCTGCTGGTGTGTTTGTGTGTTTGCAGGAATGTGCAAATAAGTGTGAGGGTTTGTGTGATACATGTGCAGTCAAGCGTGCATTTTGTGCCTGAGTTTATGTGAGCAATGTGCAACTGAGCGCACGTACAGTATGAATGAATGTGTGCGTGTGTGTGTGTGTGTGCATGACTCAAGATGAATTGCATCCCAAAAACTCTGTGGCGAGAGAGGCAGAGGGAGACAGAAGGGGAGAAGCCTATGGCTGCTGCCAAAAAACAGTGTAGAGATGATGAAGTGATGCACCGAGAGCAACAAAAACAATATGGAGGGAGGGAGGGAGGCATATTCAGAGGATGGAGGGAACAAGAAGTGGCAGACAGACAGAAATGGGGAAACAGGAGAGTGAGAATGAATTATATAAACATGGAAATGACTGAGGAAAGAAGGAGGGAGAAGGAGGAAGATGCCAGAGGAAAAAAAGAGACCATAACCCGTCCTCTCCATCTCCCTCCATCTCTCTCCATCTCTCTCTCTCTCCCTCCATCTCTCTCTCTCCCTCCATCTCTCCCTCTCTCTCCGTGTCCAGCAGCGGCACTGATGAGTCCAGTTCTGATCAGCCTGCAGCAAGGAGGAGACAACCTGCAATCTAAACTACAAAATACACTGTGTGGTACTTCCTTCCAAACAAAGCACTGCCTGTCTGCTCTAAAATGATCTGACCTCTAATGTTTCAGCGGTGCAAAAGCAACTTTGTTAATGTCACAAACAAATAGTGGTTAAAAGAAACCAATGTTGACTCAGGGTAACAGATGGGATGTGAGCAGTAGTGTCACATGTCAAAGTCACTTTGTCGACCCATCCGTCCTCCTTAACCTGCTCCCTTTAAGGGTTTAAGTCTCCGTAACAATGTTACTTCTACCTTTGTTCCAAACAGACAAAAGTCTGAATTCAGAGGATCACTGGAGCTCAGGTAAACACAAACAGACTGCGGGTCGTGTTAGGCATTTGAATATGTGACAATGTTTTTCTTGTGTTGACTACGGTGGCTGGCAAGGGCAAACACGCTACAGCACAGCAAAGTGTTTCCAGGAGAAATGTGCTGTAGCTTCCGAAATAAAAACAATCCAAAAACACGTGAAAATCCAAAACATATGCAACGGAAATGTGATTTCAATAAAAAAGTCCTAAAATCTTATAAATGTCCTAAAGTCCTAGAAATGTCCTAAAATCGAAGAAAAGTCCATAAATTCTAGAAATGTCCTGAAATCCTAGAAACTCACTATAATTCTACGTCCCAATGTTCAAGAAACTTCCCAAAGTCCTTAAAATTTCCTAAAGTCCTATTAATGTCCTGAAATCCTATAAATGCCCCAAAACTCTTCAAATGTCCTAAAATCCGTGAAAAGTCCTTAAATCCTTCTAGGATCCTAAAATCCTAGAAATGTTTGAACTCCTGGCGTCACTGGAGCTCAGATGACTGTAGGTCACGTTAGGCATTTAAAATAAGTGAAATATGTTTTACCTGTGTTGACTACGGTGGCTGAAAAGGCCAAACATGCTGCAGCACAGCAAAAGGAGAAATGTGATAAACCACAACAAAACACAAAACACAAGCACATCCAAAAATTCAAAACAAATACAAGAACAGAAATGTGATTCAAATGAAAAAAACAACAACAAAAAAGTCAAAAACAAACGCCTTGAAAAAATATGACATAAATATGAAAATTGCTGCACATCCAGTCAACACAACAGAAGATCTTCAGGCCGTGAGGTGGAGCGCCGGGTCAAACGGCCTGATTTACATACTAATGTGAATCTGTTACTTTTTTAATAATTTTTTAACAACCCAAGGCCAAACGTACAGGCCCACTTCTTTCCTAAAGATAAAACTGGCAGCAATAAGGCTGATTCACCAAACCATGTCCTACTCGTGTCCATGGGGAGGACAGCAACCACAAGTTCCCCAAACTGTCAGATTATGTGTGTGTGTGTGTGTGTGTGTGTACCATGCGTAGGTAGTTCATGAGGCTGGTCCCGTGTTGCCAGATGAGTGGAGACGTGCAGCTCAGCGGCTTCACTCCGATCTCCTGACTGCGGTTCAGCTCCCGCACGGCGCTCACCACCACATGAACCGCATCGAACATCAGGGCCGACGACAACTGCAACACAATAATTTAAAAAATGAACAAAGAGTATTTTACAGTGGAAATGTGAATAAAAACTGTCCTCTAACCACTCTGTCTTCTGAGACTGGTTTACTTCTTCTTGTGTGTTATAGAAGCAGAAAATGCAACACTGTGGTTCCTGCAAGCAGCTGGAGGACTCATGAACCACCTGTTCATCAAGATTTAGAAAGATACCACTGATCTAGTGTGGATTTCAATAAAGTCTGGGGACTCCCAACAGGCACATATTCAAAAAAAATAAATAAATCAACAGAAAAAAATGAAAGCAGCAGAGGGCAAATAACCCCGATGTTTAGTCTCTTGTATTGGTTAAAAAAATTAAGTACATTTACCTGATTACTATCCATCTACTTTACATGATTATGTCCATCTTATGCTATTTAACCCTTTAAAACCTGAGAAAATTAGTTTGGCTTCTTTCAAAAATACAGATAGAAACAATGAGCAACTTAACAAAACACGGCCAAAACATTAGCAGGAAATGAGTTTTAAAAAATTAATTTTAAAAAAAGAAAGAAAATCAAAAGAAGCAAGAAAATTAACAGAAAATGAGCAGAAAAAAAGAAAAGAAAAACAAAAGTAAAAAAATAAACAAACAAGAAAATGACCTCAAAGATATCCTTAATTTTTTCTTAAAAAGTATAATTTTTTTCTGTAAAATAACATTTAAATATATGGTTATTATAGTTATACATATAGTTTTTTGGACATTTTTTCAACTTTTTTCTTTTTTTTTAAAAAACAAATTTTCAAGTCATGGTCTTATCATCTTTTACTTATTTTTAGAAAATTGCACGACATTTCTTGCTCATTGCCTTTTTCATCTTGTTTCCAAAAGAAATCAAACCACTTTGCTTGGTTTCAAGGGTTAAATAGCTTGTGAAAGCCATCTCAACACAGCACAAGAAAACTGATGTCAATCCAGCTTTCAATGGGTTAATCCTTCGACTCTGCTACATGTCAGAGGTACACATTATATATTCCCATAATAACAAAAGACAAGAAAACATGAATGCAGTGTCCTTCAGATTCATGTTTGATTGCGCGTCGTGCCGTCATAGTAATGTCAATCTCTCCTCACTCCTCCATCATTTCTTCTCTCTGTATCTTTCTCCTCCTCCATAATGAACGGACCCATCAGGACAAATCAATCTCCTCCGAGCTGTTTGTCTCATTTGCAGCTCTGATATCAGCCTGAGCACACAGCTCTAATAAAGATAATAGTAATGACAATAGCGTTTGTCTCAATCACTGCAGACGCCATCATCACCGCAGAGAGCGTCCCCCGGGGATTTTATTATTACTCATATTTATTCACTTAAGGTGCTTGAAGGAGTCGAGCAGAGCCATAAATATGGCTGTTTTGATTGTAATGAACTTTATTATTGTGATGATTATGGTCATTACTTGATGAGCAGTAGCTGAAGAGTTGCAGTCTGAAATTGCTGCTGGCACAGAATGACACAAAGAAATACTTTAACCCCTTCAGCCATGATGTTCAGCTGGTCTTACTTTATATTTTCACCATGAGGAGGAGTGCGGGGTTCAGATCCTGCATCTGACCGGTTTTTAGATTTAGAATAATGAAACAGGTTTGACATAGGAGGGATTTTCTTTTTTGTAAAATATTGAAAAATTGAACATGTCCTGTCTTGTGCTTTAAATCAATGCATAAATCCAAGAAATGTCCTAAAATCCTAGAAACATCCTAAAGTCCTAGAAATGTCCCCAAATTCTAGAAATATTTTAAAATCCTAGAAACACCCAAAGTCCTAAAAATGTCCTTAAATCCTAGAAATTCCCTAAAATCCAAGAAAAGTATGAAACCATAGAATCATCCTTAAATCCAAGAACCATCTTAAAACACAGAGATGTCCAACAACTAAAGTCCAACAAACATACTAAAGTCCTAGAAACATACTAAAGTCCTAGAAATGTCCTAAAATCTGAATTATATACTTATGTCCTAGAATTGTCATAAAATCGAAGAAACAACTGAAAGTCCTAAAAATGGTCCTAACATCCAAGAAATGAACAAAATCCTAGAAAAAATCCTAAAATCCTAGAAGCATCCTGGACTCTGAGAAAAGTCAGAAAATCCGCGTCTTGGTTAGATGGAGGGAAGTTTACTACAGCTCATACACAAACTATTGTTTTGATACAAAGCTGGTTGGAAATTGGCAAAATATTCCCTTTAAATGGAGTCTGGTGGATTTGGTTATAACGATTAGAATAACAATCTGAGCTTGTTAACGGCAAAACCAAACTTTAATAGACGTCGGTCTCCTTTTTCCAGTGAAAATCACATAGTTCTGTAACCTAGACCTCAAAACGATGTGAAAAATCCACCTTTCCCCGATACAATGTGCCCCAACTATGCATCATTAAGTTCAGAGTTACAAAGTCAAATTTCAACTTACTTATTAAGCAGGTCATGAGCTGAAATATTAAATGAAAGCACCATATCTCATGTTACGGTATGTTACTTAAAGCCGCTTCATGTGAAGTAGAGGAAACAGCTCCAGGACCGGACAGACAGATTGGTGAAAGCTACCAATTATTTTTCACTCTTTCCGTCTCTGTCTTCCCTCCTCTATCTTTTCCTCTCCAAACTGTAATTAGTTATCGTCATCCAGCCCTGAAACTATCGACTCGGAGAGAACTTCAATCACACTCAGTCATACATCCATCTTTTTTATCAGCCGTCGACAGACTGTGCAGCTCTGCCTCCGTACAATTTGTCTGATTCCCTCGGAGTGTCAGTTTGACTGACAACTGACCAAACAGACCAGAACGTCAGGCTCTGATAGGATCACCGAGCCGTACGAGGCGCACGCTGAACGCCGCTGATAGCAGCAGCGCTTCACTTTTTTTTTTTCTGCTATCTCTCCCCGACGCCCTCGCTTGCAGGAGCATGAACAAACACATTTTTCTATTGTGTGTGCAGGACTCTCGGTTAGTATGAACAATATAAAATCAATTGACAGGCATAAATCACCAGCTCTGGAGCTTTTTAGGCTCTTCAAGTCAGGACGAGGCGGTGGAGACCAAAGCAGAGCTACCAGGACTGTGAATATTACAGAGAGAAGCTGGTGCAACTTGCTGCCTTCACGTTGTGATAATTTTGGCTGTTTTTATGCATATGGCATACATTTTGGCAAGAGTGTGTATTTTTGTTTAATCTTGGAATTTCCAGCTCAGCTCCTACAGTAAGTCTAAAATACACTGTAGAAAGAAACCTGTTTTTATTTATTTATGTATTTATACTGTGCCAAAAAAATGCCACTGAAACCGATTCAAACTGCAATCTTTGATCCCACAGCCATCAAAGCATAAAAACATGACTTGTATTATTTCTGGGTGTCATTCTGGGCTTTTGACCTGGAATTTGTAATTATTCTTTTTTTATTTTTGTTTTTTTTAACCAAAATTGGGGTATGGAAAAAATAAATGCTATTCCCACTAGGTGCACTGTGATAATCAAAAAATCAATCAATAAATAAATGATCTACTTTACATGTCATATATTGAAAATAATCAATTGTTTGTGTTTTTTTTTTTTTTCATTTAAAAACATATTGGCATCATGACAAAATCTTGGCATTTAAAGGATTAAAATCCTGAAAATTACTGAATATTTGATATTTATGATGAGGACTGATGTTAACTCAATGACGGTAGAAAATGAATGTGTAATATTTTTTTAAAGCTTGATTTAAAAAAGTGTAGTAGTAAGGAGTAGATCCTTTATTTTTTGAGTTCAGGCCCGTTTGTCTCTGTGTTTGTCTCTGAGTATGAGTGTGTGTCTCACCGCCGGTCCTGGGTACGGGCTGATGTCGCAGCCTTCCCTCCAGGACAGGTTGAGGCTGCGGATGAACTCCAGGTAGAAGGGGTGACTGCTGTTCAACATGGAGAAGCCCAAAATGTTGGACTGATCGTTCACCACGTCGTCCAGCCGCAGCAGAGGGAAGTCCTGAGGACAGAAAGAGAGAAAGAGGGAGAAGAAGAGATGGAGAAACAGGAAAAATAAGTTAACGTCCTCTGTCTCATGTGATGTATGATACCAATTTGTTGAAGTTGCAAGTTGTGAGCCGCAGAAACAACAAGCATTTAAGATCACAGTGGGAAGGAAATTCTAGACAAGTGACGGATGAAAGAAAAGCAGAAGGAAGAGGAAGACAGAAACAAACGAAGGGCTTGATTGGGGTTTTCTTTTGAGGGCTGCACAACGTCAAGTTCAATTTTTAAATTCCGAGCAGGCTCACGGACAGAAAAAAAGGTTTTTTAAAAAAAGAAAAAGATGGACATCAAACACTGGGGACTTTCAAAGAACTTCAAATAGTCCTTGAAGGCGAGCCGGTGTCACGCTGAGCTCTGCTGCTGAAACAAACCAGAATCAAACTGTTGCTCGGCCCTCGGAGGGTTTGTGTTTGCTCTGAAACAGATGCCGGCAATGAAACATTTAGCTTCAGCTGTGAAGTGCAGAGAACACAGACAGAGCTCTGTTTAAAACACTCGCTGCAACCTGCACAAACAGACAGAAGAGATGAGTTCACCTGAGGGTTTCACCTTGTAAAAACAGAAAAACAGAGTCTGCAGCCATGCTCGCAGCTCCGTGAGGCTGTGCTTTGGTGCAGCACGCCAACATACAGCACCTACTCTGGTACAAACATGTATATTTAAAACTGTACATTTGCAAACAAATTTCCGCTCAATCTGTCTGATTAGATGATTTCTCAGGACTGTGTGGGCGTGTACAAACCATCTGCTCTGAATGTTATCACTTGGTTGAATGGGCGTTATCTGAGATCATCGTAGACCATATAAATACTTAGCCACTAGGCTAAGTATTTATATGGCTAAGTTTCTATTACAAATTTGTGCAAAACTTAAGTGATATTTGCAAAATGTTGATAAAACACAATTGCGAGAGCAATTCCATTGATAGATGTTATGCCACTTTTCCTCTCGTGATAAAATTCCAAGTAGCACGGATGGATGTTTAAAACATCAGCAGGTTTATTTCTATTGCAGCCACCACACTAGCTGTCATTATTTACAATCCAAGGCCACGTAGGTGTGTTATGGAGCCATGATGGAAAGGTGAGCACCTTATATGTGGGAGTGGCCACGTATGAGGGATTTCAAGAAGGTGATAGTCCACGATTTCACTGATATGGATTCAAAACTTCTGGATGATCCGCTCAACTTTCTCAGAGTTATGTGATGCAATAACAGCTCTTGTAGCTCCTGCTGCATCATGAGGGAGCCAGTTCCTGCTGACAGGCACATAGACACAGCATCATGTGACCCAGAAAAGACAAAACGTGTTTCTATTGCAAATAAAGGCCAATTCAAAATATGGCTTTTTCAGATTCCCTGATATATCACCTCATGTGAGTTTAAAAAGTTTTTTGTGAATAAATGACATTTTTAAAAAAAAAAATTGATGCTTCCATTAGGCATTTCTTTTAGTCGCAATTTTAATTTGCACAATTTGACTATAAATGGAAACCCACCCGTGACAACATCCACCTGTTTGTGGATTTTGAAGCTTAAAGTTTGGCATTTTGGCTATCACCACCTTTATTTGACCATATTTGGACAAGGAGGAAGAAGGTGGATATAATCCTAATGCTAACTGCTAGTTTAGGTAGCAGGATGCATTAATGGGTTAACTTTGTACGAATAAGAATTTTCCTGATGGTGGTGATGGAGAAATGTTTCACAGAAATCTGATGCCCATATCTTTCATTTGTCTGTGTCTTATTTGTGTATTTTGTTATCTATTGGTTTATTTGTTAAGCTCTTCATGTCCTTCACACTACATTGTACTCTGTGTAATTGCTTTGGTGGAGTATTTGTTTTTGCTCTTATTGCACGGGGCTGTTTGGGACATGGAGATTGGAAACGGGTTACTTTGTAAAAAGAAAAATCGAGCAAGTCGTCACGTCTCGCTCTGGACCAGAGTGTTGAACGGACGGTCTGTCACCATCATCATTTGGCTGCGTCTCCAGCGGGGTTAAAAATATTCTGGCACAGAATCTATCCGGTCTGCAGAAACTGTCAGTAGAGGATATGAGGTGGTGGAGGGGAGGGTTGTCCAAAACCCCGAGCTTTAGTCAGGCATCCAGGAAGCATTCAGAGCATGGATTCTCTTCTGTCCAGCTGTTTAGCACAACTGCTAACCTGCGTGTAAGGTTAATTCCTTTCCCCCTGAATCCCTCCGACACTTATTTACTTAACCGCATCCCGGTCTGTCGGGGAGCTGCTGCTGCTGCTGCTGCTGCTTTTGTTGTTGCCGCCGGTGTGGCCGACAGTTGCCAAATCAATTCCAGCTACAGCCAAGAACACAGTCAGACTGTGGGCCTGCCAGCCGTGACAAAGAGCAGTTGGCTGGAGGAGTCGCGGCGACGGGGCCAGCACTGCTGAGAGAGGAAACACTGCGACAGTATCCCAGAAGGACACCGGCGATGCTGTGACTGCAGCACACTTCACACGGGACGTCCGTTTAGGAACAAGCTGGTTTTTCGGCAGCCGATGAGGGCGGGACAAGGTCGGTTCAGAGCGCTCTGGAGAAAGGACGTGAACAGCCTCTGTCTCAGATGTGTTTCAAAGTGCAATAAGTAAGATTTAGATTCTTTCTTGCCCAATTCACGAAAACACAACCATCATATATCTGCAGAGGTTTGATACGATTATTAATCAATACCTGTGACTCACTGATTACTTCACCCAGAGTGTAGAGAGCTCGGGTTTCTTAAACTCACCTCCGGGCTCGTCGTCAGTCTGGAACATTGACCCTCCATTAGAACATTTGCTAGATTCATGACTCAGGTACCTCAATAAAGTTTTATAGACTCTGTACATTCCTTTCTGATGTTTTGCTCACCTCTGCCTCGGCCTAAAGGGCAGCGATTTTATTCGCTCCATGAATCAACACATCCTGGCTGCTGTAACTCGACTGCTTCTGTCTGTCGGTCACGTCCACTGCTTTCAGCAAGTCTAATGAAGCCGCAATGCGTGTCTTAAAGAAGTATTTCACCGATATAAAGAGGGTCTCCAAATAAAAGTAGGGCGTCTATGCAGCAGAAACACTGAAATTGATACTTTACGGCAAAACAAAAGAGAAAAAAAGGACTGTGACATTCACTTTTGCTCAAGAGTTAGAAAACCTAAAATAGCAGCATGCACTGCACTGTGCTGGACTAATGAATGCTCCTGCTGGCAGGTGACACAATGCAAACTTGTCTGTGCGAGACAATGGCAACCACCTGGTAACAAACAATCTTACATTACATGGTGAGCTAAAACATATTTCTGAAAACATCTTTTTTGAATGTCACAAAAAATTATCTACTGATGTACATTCCTAACGCAAGTCAATGGCAAAAAAGTCTTTCTGGGCCTGTGGGCATCACGTGACCGACCCGATGCTGTAATTCCACTTTTGGCCACTATGTAAAATTTGCATCAGAGCCTGGTGCACGTGTTAGGGGCTTGGTTTTACCGTCTGGTTACTACTTTTTGTGTCCGAGGCGTGGCGGCATGGTTGAAAATGTGAAAGTACAGATTGTAGTTTGAGCAGCAACCAGAGTTTCGCTGTGGGTGGAGGAGGAATTTCTAGTTAGATGGAGGAAAGTTTACCATATTTCATTGTTTTGCTACAAAGCCGGTTAAAAAATGGCAAACTAAGCCTTTAAGGATGTTTCTACAGAAACGCTAACAGCTCTGGGAGGAAGAATTTTGAACTAAGTTTTAGAGTTAGCATGCTACTAAAGTCCCAATGGAAACATCAACATCCTTAGTTTAGCAGGTTTATCATCATCCGAATTTAGACTGTTAGCAATACTAAACAGCCCTAAACCCAGAGTAGCAACAGCTCAGGCTGATGGGAATGTGATTAGTTTTGCATGTATTTGAACATGAATCCAAGTATTGGACAAATCAAAATGTTCATCTGATGTTAATATTCAAGTTGGTGGAGCAGCTGACCGACAGCCCAACGAACGGGGTCTGATGCAACGCCATCATGCACATCAATGAGGAAGGTCCAGATGGCGCCACTCTGGAGAAAATGTGTGATCCTAAAGTCAATTAGCAGAAATTTAATGAACTTAATCTAATGTTTGCTTTGACCCTCATTAGAACAGCTAATGATCTTACATGGAAGCCACGTTTTCTGTCTGGCTCAGTCTCAATTGGGACGACTGACAGAGTGAACCACTCCTAAAATGAACCGTGAAACCAAAACTAGGAGCTAAAAGAGGCTAAAAAGCTCCCTGACTGTTTATGTAAAAATATGGATCAGCGCTGCTCAAAGACATGCAGTGAATCTGCTTTTCTATGACTTTTAAAAGTCTACTTTGCAGAAATTGTGGGTAGTTGGTAAACACAACATTTAGGCCAGTTTACATCTTTTTTTTTTTAAACACAGATAAACCCACAAAAAATAAGCTATGAACCGCTTTCCCATTACCCGGAGAGCAGAACCCCCCCCCAAAACACACACACACACACACACACACACACACACACACACAGCTCTCCTGCAGACGAGTAGGCCTGCGTTTGTGTGTGTGTGTGTGTGTGTGTGTGTGTGTGTGTGTACTGTTTGGGTGTGTCACATTTGATGTCACGGACAGGCCGGAAAACATGAAGAGAAACATCTAACAATCAGAATAAATACAGTAAAATAAAAATATGAAAGCAGAGGGCAACGTCTCTGCAAAAAATTACAATGCCAAACACACCTGGGTCATAACTTCTGTATGAGTTTGTACTTTTTTTTATTGGATTTTTTTATTAGATATAAATGCAATAAGACATTTTTCCCTTTAAACTAAGCACTTTAGTCTCTGGCGTTATTGTTTTTCCTTCTTTACCCTCAGTTGCCTTATAGCCAAACAGCAGCAGTGAACTCTACGTAGCGTCTGGCGTCTGAAGCCTGCTGGTCTTGTCACAGTCAGCAGAGCGTGTTTAATACAAAGTTAAAGGTAGGTCAGAGCCAGTGCTGCAGGTGTATGCGTGTGTGTGAAAGTGTTGAAGTGGGGGGAATAATTTTACTTTTGGTTGCTATCCAGGGTTCTGCTGGAAGGGGGAGAACAGCACTTTCGCCCTTGTTTTTTTTTTTTTTTTTTGGAGCTCGGTGCAAAGTGCCCTTGTGAACGGCTCCGTTAAAGTCAGTGACACGACGGTGTTTAGAGACGAGGCGGAGATTGAGACGAGTTATTATCCGCGCAGAGTCTCATCGCACAAGGGCACAACACCGGACGGTAAAATTATAATGATGACAAACTGCGACGGGAGCAGCGTGCATCTCTGATGAGGGGAGAGAGAGGAGTTATGGGTAGAGAGCGAGGTGAGAGAGGAGATCCACAAAACATCCTTTAACAAGTGAGAAGATTCAAGAAATAAAATTCATGGAGAAAGTGACTCACAAAATTAAAAATATGGAAGATGTGTTTGAGAAAAGGTGGAGTATGGAGGATGACCATGTTACAGACAGACAGCCTAGTAGTCATTACTTTCTACTCTTAATTAGTCTGCATTAATTCAACTTTTTTCTTTTCTTTTTTCCCTTGTCTCTTTTTAATATTGCTGATATCTTGATCATTTAGACCTTTTCTTTATTATTTATTTTGACTGACTTTAATGTTTCTTTGTACTGAATTGCAAACTGAAAAGCAGATGAAAATGACATGAAAAAAAGTACAAATAAAAACAGGTGAAAGATGAAAAGATGAAGCAATGAAGAAACTGACAATAAACAAAAATAAATAAACTGATTGGTTTAGTGATGATACAACTGACCAATAAAATGATGGGTGGCTGTGAGGAAAGAAAAAGAGAAAGAGGAAGAAAAATGACAAATAAATAAGAAGGAGGAGCTGTAACACAAGTTTGGAGTGATGAAGGAAAGAAAGGAGGATAAGAGGAAAAACAAGCCAAAGGAATCAAAAGAAAGAAAAGAATGGAAAAGAAGTCGTAAGGAAAGAGGAACAGCACGAGGAAAATGAAAGGATGCTGAAGGAAAGGAAATAAAAGAAAGAAATGACAGGTAGAAAGAGAAGGAGGAAAGGAAAGTATGAATTGACGAGTGACGAGAGAAAATGAGACCATTTATGAAAGAAAAGACAAAAGAAGAAGGCAAAGTGGAGATAAAAAAGCAAAGGAAACGAGGAGAGGAGAGGACAAAAAGTTTGAGAAAGAGAGAGAAGATGGTTATAAAGAAGAGGAGATGAGAAAGGAGGAAAGGAAACAAAACAAGGGAACAGATGGGAAAGGAAATGTAAAAAAGGAGAGATGAGACAGAGGAGGATAAGG
Source organism: Plectropomus leopardus (assembly GCF_008729295.1). Lineage (NCBI taxonomy): Eukaryota > Metazoa > Chordata > Actinopteri > Perciformes > Serranidae > Plectropomus > Plectropomus leopardus. The sequence continues at coordinate 1,031,832 of NC_056480.1, read as the reverse complement.
ATGTGAAGGAAAGAAAAGAAAGAAATAACAATGGGGAAAGAAATAATAAAAAGAGGAACAGAAATGAGCAAAAAGAAGATGAGCTGATTTCGAAGAGAAAAGGTAATGAAATAAAGGAGATGATGCAGTTTTGGGACGGAAAGAACAACATGATGGAAGGAGAGAGGAAGGAAGGAGATGAAGATGGATGAGAAAGGAGCAGAAAGTAAAGTAGATTAAGAGAGGATGTTAAAAGGAGGTATAAAAAATAAACGAGAAAGAGACAAGAAACAAGAAGATAAGCGAAGAGAAGGGGATTAAGAAAGAGACAAAAATCAATGAAATTAATGGGAATGGAAGAAATTAAAAAGATGGATGGAGAGTGGATGAGAGAAGAGGAGGAGGAGGAAGCAAAGAAATCACTAATTGTGCAGAAAAAGACGAGCACAACCGTCCTTCTGAGGATGAAAAGAAGGAGAACAAAAGTGAGGGGACGCAGCTCTTACCATGGTGGTGAGGATGTACTTGTAGAAGGCTGACGTCATCCCGAGCTCGTTCGCCTGCAGGTCAGGAGAAGAAGAAACTGATGTCAGCGCCGTGACACATTCTCAAACTTTCTCCGAAGAAACATGAGTCACAGTTTATTATAAAACAAGGGAACCATCTGTTATATACCCCTCCTCCCCCTCCGCTCTCTGGAGTTCGTCCCAAATTGGAGACAATTATGTTTCACCCTGGCAGTCTGTGTTGGAGCCTTCCTGCTTCTTTAATAACATGAAACGGTGATTATTCCTCAGAATATAACAACAGGAGCTGTCAGTGATGAGAAGCTGCTCTGAAAAAAAGTTTGGGGAGGTAATAATAAGGCGGAGGAGAACAGCTGAAAGAGCTCAGTGTGTTCTGATGTGGTGAAAAGGCGGCTAGACGTCTGGATGTAATCCGGGTTAACTGAACGTTCTGCAGACGTCTGAATTGTAATCGTTGGGAGGTTTTTGTGGTTATACGTGACCCGGACATCCACAAGCTTTTCAATCAAATATAGCCGAGACTCACTCGAGATATCGACATGTCTTTTCGCCTGTGAGCAGCACAGTGATCAGTCTCGCTCCTCGCTTTGACTCCAGCACACCTTTACGAGACGTCCAGGACGATTTCTGACATGTTGATCCTTGCACGTAGTTTTCCTAAACGGTAGTTTATTTTCACCGTTTTTAATAATTTTAAATTTAATATTTTTCTAACAAGTACTCCAAAATAAAAGAAAAAAAGCAGAAACATTATACAGTGACAGACAGAACTGTTTCTAAAGTCCCCGACACACCGCGCTGAGCTCGACCATCAGTGCTGGGCTGTGGGTCGCGTCTGTCGCCCTCGTCCCTGTGATGTGTCCCACACCATAGGACCAAGTTGGCCCTTGTTGGCTTTTTCTCTGCAAATTCAGCATGTTGCCCGTCGGTGACTCAAACTACTAAGATCGGCAGTTCAGCTCAGCACATGAGAAGAAAAAGGACACTTTGTCATCCCAACTCGTCACACGGTGCCACACTTTTAGTGGCCTTTTCGTCTACTTATAACATGCACAGCCATACATACTCAACACCACCGTTTCCTTATTTTACACCATGCATGACGTCACCTTTTGCCAAACCAAATGGAGTATTTCCAGTCGGTAAGAAAGGTTGTGGTTTGGTTGGAAATAACTACTTTTGTTAAGGCTGGAAAGGATTTGTTGTCATGGTTACAATAAACATTATGGTTGGGGAATAATCGTGGAAGGATCAGCACTGACTGTGGCTCTCGTGTTAAAGCCTGCATGTTGCCTCGGAGCAGCTGCCTCTTCAAACTGTTTACACGCCGAAGCTGATAGAACAACTCTCTCAGTGCAAATGTTGAGCCAGACTGGGACTGGAACTGGCAACCTCACAGTGGAGACCTTCAGACCGACTCTGTTATTAATCCATTAACCTTCCACACACTGTGAGCCCCTCTCTGCTGAGTTCTGCCTGCAGGAGCTGAGCTTTACAAACATGACAGAGTTATTGAGCGCTTTTATTTCGTATTCAAAACTTCTCGGACCCCCAAGGTTACTGGGCAAGAGAGTGAAATTACAACCTGCCAAGAGCTGGTAGATTTAGTTTGAGGCTGTAAAAGTCTGTCGACTCTACTGGCCAGTTTGGCAGGAAACCAAACTCGTCGCTGAAGGTCCTGTTCTACTCTGTAACCACCACAGAGGAAGAAACAGACAAACAAAGCAGGAGATAAAGATGTTTCAAAGAGACGGAGGAGCAGGACTTCTCAGCAGCCATTTTTATTTAAGTGTTTTCATTTCCACTGACGTTAGTAGGCACTCTTTATTTCTGTTGAGGCAAGGCACCTCCACTATCACATACTGCTGTAAGAACTGGATCTGTATGAATGGATAGACGAGGATCTCAGTATAAATTTAGAAGGAGATTAAGTATCTTAATAACATTAAGAAAGGCCAAAATCGTGGGTTTTGTTGTTATATACTTATTTGACATTTCCTGTGTAAGTCATCAAATACTGCCGCTTTTACAGTGATTTGGGCATAAGATTCTAACGCCAAAAGCCACCTTTCACGGCTGTATGATATGCCACGAGGCAGGGTCAGCTGAGAGCCCGGCCGGACAGAACCAATTAGAGTGTTATGATATGAGGCCAGACAGCCAGATGGCTGGACAGCGCCTGCTGCAGCGGCATGATGCGTGCACGGGCAGCATCAGTTGACAATGCAGCTGTATGAAACCTGTTACATCCACATGAAATGCTGCTGGACAACCAATCCTGGCCTCCCGGGGCATGTCCTTGCAGGTGAGTTTTCTCTGCTGCCATCAGGGCGTCGTTATGCATTGCAAAAATAAACTGCCATTCAAAATTTTTCATCCCTTCCACAGTCAGATGTCTAAATTCCCTGTTGGTGTTATACACCTTTACATGGTGTTTATATTTTACCACATGCACTTTTTTCTTATCCCGGTTCCTTGGTTCCTGGTGCACTTGGCTGGTTGTTGTATTTGATGCTGTGTGTGTTTTTGTGTGGGTTTTGTAGTTTTAATATGCTGCTCTTAACTAATTGCCCCGAGTGGGAATAAAAAAGTTGTTTGAAATGAATTTGATGGCGTCAGGTTGAATTACTGCCAATACAATGTAATGTAAGGAGCACTGAGGCTTTGTAGGGCAAGCAGGGAGGGTGATGGATGGATCTAACTAACCCTGGACTTTCATGCAGGGGTCCACTGTTCACTTCCCATATGAATGTGATGTTTTTTTCTACACCTAACCATGTGACTCTTGGAGTAAACCCAACCATCCATGCCAGCATGCGCTTCTGTTGACATCCTGGCCTTGGCTGCAATGCGCTTTTGTTGCCCGCATAACCAAGTGTAGCGTAATCCCAACCTGTGCTTGTTTTGACATGGTAGTGCCATCTCTAAATATCAATATCAGATGCAGAAAGATACTTAGAGTGTAATATGTAGACATGAAAAAATTGTGACGACTTGGGATAAAAAACGCGTTGGGATACCGGGGATGGCTGGCACAACTATTTTACTGGTCTATTGAAGGTCACAGAAATATAAATGTAAAAACCAAACATTTGTGTTCTTGACCTCCACTCACATTCTATGCTAGAATGTCTTTAGTGAGGGTAACAGTAACTTTTGATATTTAAAGAGACATTTATGAAGGCCTGGCAGTGATGATTTTCACAGTTAATCTGTGAGGAATGATAAAACCTTTGACTCTCTCACCTTCCTCAGGATGTGGTAGGAGATGGAGGCGTTGGCGTCGATGATGATGGTGGCCACTTTGTCGTCACGGATCTCCTTCAGCAGGGGGGTGGGGTCCAGGCTGTCGTCCAGCATTCGCACCGAAAGCGTCTCTCTGGATATGAGGAAGCGGTGGACCAGCTCCTCCAATCGCAGCAGGCCTACAGGGTGGAGTCAGGAATCGGGAAGTGTGTGAGTGTAGCAGACATAGTAACACACATCGATAAATACAGCCGCCTTTCCCAAACATGGATTTATAGTCAAAATGTTTAAAACTCTCATGACTGCTGTGAAGAAGAGACAGAGTCTGCAAATGAATCACACCTGAGTGTTTAACTTCTTCCCTAAAATGATTGCTTCACCTTGGTAAATAAAAAGTCTCAGAAATTTATGGGACTCATTAGAGACAAATAACCGTCTCTTCTCAAAAAACGTCCAGGTTTGAGCAGCTGCAATAAACAGACGGGGATAAAGGTGATTATGTTGAAAGTCCATTAATTTCCCCTCAGACGATCAATTTGGACCTGTCTATGAAAAAAAAAACAACGTCTGGATTCACTGAGTTCTGTTTGTTTAGAAAAAGAGTTTTAAAAAGTGCAAAAGTAGATGATAAAGTTTCATTATTAAAATCTTTCCGGGTAACTTTTAGGAAAGGCTGCTGCTATTGCATCATCTCGGTTTTAAAATTCAGAGCCGGTCGGCCTCCGTCTCGTCTCCTCGTCCGGCCCTGACAGAAGCAGCAGGCGTGTCTCGTCTAATCGCCGCCATAAAGCGTTCATCACAACGCCACGGGGTTTAACAGGCCGACTGCAACGTTCACGACAACATTACAGGCCCGTTAAACACTGGCGTTAACAGGATGGGGGTACGACTAAAGACTGAGAGAGTCTGCAGCGAGAACAGAGCGGCGTTAAAACAGTGCGCCGGGGCAGAGCAGTCGGGCGGAAAAACAGGAGAGAGATCGATGAAGGAAAAATGGAGCAAAGAAGAGGAAGGAAGCAAAGCAAAGAAGACGAAAGAGAACCTGAGGAAAGAGTTCAGCTTAGGTGAAATTTGTGTAAATGTGGATTTGCACTTTTGTTGCCATTAAAACCTCGAAGAATTGTCTAAATGGTAGTGTGCCTAAAAATATAATCAGAATAAAGAGTCTACACACAAAAAACCCTGACTACTGGCAGATATTGTTGAAAGAAGAACAGTTATTGAGTCCCAGTGGTCTAACTACCCTGAATGGTTCAGATGGTTAACCACACCCGCAACCATAGAGCTCGTCAGCCTGTTGGTGTGCATTATATATAAATGTAGGTGTGACCTGTCTGACCTGTCTGACCTGTCCCAGTAAATGTACAAACAACTGAACATCATCCACCTTTTTTTCTGTTTTTTAAGGTGATTGTGATCATACACACTTTTTACATGACATCCAAATGATCTAGCCTGTTCTCACTACGAACTCGTCAAACAGCGCTGCTCTGTCAGTGTTTTCGGCATTCAAGCACAACGACAAAATGCAACATGCAACCCACACAGGGGGCATCACTTGAGAACATGGCGGGATGGAACCAGTCACGTGGGCGTATAATGCTGAAGATCAGTGCCAGGTAATTACGTTGCCGGTAACAACTTTATATAAGGCGTGTGAGTGCACTTATAGGGCGTGCAGGTGGGGAGGCTGATGGGTCCTACAAACAATCGACTTCCGTGCAGGAGTCTGCAGTTTGCTCCCCATGTGGATGAAGATGGGCATGTGATTGGCATGTGCTGTTGTGTAAACATAACGACTGTGCATTTGTTGACGTCACCGTAACAGCATCTCGTAGCGCAAACAGCTGACACAGAAGGATACTTAAAACATCTTAAGTAGACATAGAAGGTCACTGACAGAGCGGCACCATGTGACAAGTAGGCGGACAGGGGATGGTCAGGAAAACCCGCATTTTCGTTCTATGTAAACAAACACGTTAACACAAATGCATTACTGAGGTCAGCAAAACGATCGAGGTCATGTCCATGTATCGGATGATAAGTCAATAACCTTATTATCATGACAGGCCTCAATCACAGTGAACACTATAGCACTTAGAAAGAAATGCTTGATTTGGAAAAACCTCAGCTGTCCCTGGTTCAGCACATTCAGCCACTCAGCACTTCTCGGAGTATATAATACCAGCAGAGCAACACTGAGCAATTGAACATCCAGGGGCAAGCAGATAAACACGAATAATGAACCACAAGCCTCAGCTGAGCTCATAAAGTTACCAGAGAGGAAAAAACCTCCTGAGAAAAGATGGATAAAAGCACAGAAATGACCAGCCAAAAAGCAGGAAGTTCGAGCAGCTCTAAAAATCAAATGTTTTCAGCCTTGAAGTGGAGGAGGCTGCACTGTAACCTTCAAGCTGTGGAAATAAAGAGATGTGGAGGAGGAAATGGAAGACGTCTTGCACACACGAACACACTCTAAAAAGGCGAACTCACACTCAGCTTTGGCGCAGACGAGGCTGGTCGTCGGGTAGCCGAAATTGCGCAGAATGGATCCGATGGCCAGGCTCAGGTCCTCGTTACTCGGGTAAAGACTCACTGAGGCAAAGCGAAGGTAGGGCAGCTTCGGGGTCTCCTCCGGACCGATCTTCACATGAGGAATCTAAGGGAAGAAGTTGGGAGGAAGAAGAATTAGGAAAGGAAAACTAAAGGAAAGAAAATGAAATGTCAACTTCAGGGTGTCCTTTGGGCGAAACTTCATTTTGAAGTTTGGTGGGAAAATATGGAGAAGACAGAAAAACAAAGGTACAAAAAAGATTGAAAAAGTAAATGTGAAGGAAAAAAGGGAAAAGAATACAAGAATCAAAAGTAAAGCAAATGAAAAGTGACAAAAAATAGTAGAGGATCGAAAAAGAGAAAAGGCAGATAATGAAAGGTGACGACATCAAGAGTACAAATGTTCAAATAAAAAAAAAAAATACCATCAAACCTTACAGGCTTTACGGGAAGTTCAGATAACAGACATGGAAGCTTTAATCAGACTCTGACGCTCGCTGATAATCGAGTCTTTGTTCAGTTTCAAAAAGAATATCTGAAAATGGAGCAGAGCCCAGATCATCAGTGATATTAGAAAAGCGGTCCATGCAGGAATCACAGGGAGAGTTTGTGTTCATCTTCACTCAGATGAAACGTTAATATCAAAGGATTTATGGATTTTTCAGAGAAGAAGAGAAAGAAAGGGGAAGAAGAAAGAAATGGAGTAATTTTAAGATTCTTTTTTTTTTTTTTTTAAAAAAAAAAAGGTAATAGAGAAAAGTTCAGCAAGTGTCAGAATTAAAAGGGTTTATCCTCTGGGGAGCATGAATGTGCTCAGCTGTCTGGTCCGCACTATTCCTGCACAAACCTTACCGGAAACTATTTTCAGAGACTCTGGAACACTTTTTCTGGATATTTAGGAAACATGAACCTTTGCTTACGTTCCGATTGGACGAGCCTTGGTAGAGTTTGGGTACCCAAACACAACCCGGTGGGTTCTAACAAAGTTTTTATTTAGGTGTGTTTCCACCGTGGGAACTCGGGATAAAACCGAGAAGGCAGAAACGTTCACAGGAACAGACTCGTAGTCTGACCTTTCAGCCTGTGTTTCTCCATTGCAGTGTACAGTCTTTAGAAACAGTCTGCACATTGAAGGGTTTGTGAGCAGAAACACATCCAACGTGCTAATGTGCATTCAACGTCATCGCGTTCGGGTGCATCGAATGCTTAGATGGAGCCAAGATGGAACTAATTGTATCAATCCTCCTTATGCACAAATTTGATTTTGTATCATTCAGAGTATTTTGGTAATTTTTTTTTTCATTTCATATCACAAGAGACAGTTTTATAGTGTATAAGTTTCTATGTTTTTATAATTAAAATAGTTCACCAAAAATGTCCTTGGGCAAAATGTTCTCAGTCCTCAAAAGGAGTATTGTGTCTGTCTGCTTGAACTGTCTGCTTAAAATAAATGAAAACAAAAGGATGTGCATGCAGTTTTTTTGCGCTCTTCTAAATTTGTACCAAACTGAGAGCTTTTCATATTAATTTCAGACACACAGAGTTTTAAAAGCTGCTCTGTATCAATTAATCCTCCAAAGAGCAAAGATCCTGTGATTGACAGAGTCTGTGTTTCATCTGAAAAATTAATAAAAAATTGAAAAATTAATCACATCAGTGATGAATGAAGAATCAGGTCAGAGGCCAAATGTCCTCTGTGATCCGCCGCTCGGTGGTTTAACCCGAGCTCGCACCTGCAGAGGTTTAAATGGTAAACTGTAATTAGCCCAGATGGGCTTCGCTCTGATATGCAGAGCTTATTTTAAATCCAAGCACAGAATCCAATAATATGAGACCTGCCAGGCACAGTGAGAGGATCGCAGGGCAGTTAGAGGCTTAGCCCAACGGTTGAACAGAAGTTAAACCCTGGAAAATCCATAAAAAATGGCTTTAACACCTGAAATGTCATGTTTCAGTACAGATGTGACTCACCTCTTTTTCTCCACAGATGTGACTGATGGTGGACCCGGAGGCGGGGCTGGAGGCGGGACCAATAACAGCGACCACGCCCTTTGGCAGGATCTGGCACACTGAGAGGGGAAAAAGTTTGTATTAGAAATAAAGGCAACAGGTCACTGGTAATGGTGTTTGGGGATGTCCTGAGGGCTCTCCTCCAAAATCTAACAGCTGTGAAAGTTGTGACAGGATGTCAGAGACAAATGAGAGCTCGCAACTGAAACCGTTAAGTGTACATATTTAAGGCATTAGGTAAATGATAATGATGCTGACAGGTTTTTGATGCATGGGAAGTGGTTTGATGTCGGAATATTCTTAAATGTGCAAGCTATTAAAATCACGGTCTTGCATATTTAAGGCACCACTCACACAGATTTGCTTAGGGCTTCTTCAAAAACTAACAGCTGAGGAAGTTGTGACTGGATGTCAGAAACACACAAGAACTGGTTTGATGTAAATATATTCATAAATAATTGAGCTATTGAAATCACAAGTGTTAAGTGTGCATATTTAAGGCATTAGGTCACCTATAATGATGCTATGGGATTTTATGATGGCTGTTTCCCACAAACTAACAGCTATGAAAATTGTGACAGGACTGGTTTGATGTCAATATATTCATAAATGAGCAAGCTAGTAAAATCACAGTAGTTAAGTGAATATTTAGGGGAACAGGTCATTGATAATAATGTTAAGGGATTTTCTGAGGGATGTTTTTCACAAAGTGACAGCTATGGAAATTATGATAGGATGTCTGAGACACATAAGAAGTAGTCAGTCATCAGTATATTTATAAATTAGCAAGCTTTTGAAATCACAACCCCGACATGCATATTTTAGGCAATAAGTCACTGACAAGGACTGCCAAAGAACTACTAAGGGCTTTTTACAAAACTAACAGCTGTGAAAGATGTGATAGGATGTCCAAGACAAACGGGAACTTGTTTGATGTCAATAAATTCATATATTGGCAAGCCATTGAAACCACAACCTTGAAATGTGCAAATTTAAGGCAATAGCTAAGACAAATCAAACACACAACCTTGATATGTGAATATTTATTGTCACCAATACTGATGTTGACAGATGTGCTTATAGCCTAAAAAATCAAATTAAATTCTCATTTAACTGTTTGTGGATTTTGTTAAAAAAGTCGATAGAAATGAACCATTTATGCTAACTCTTGCGCACTGACTTTTTCAGCTCGGAGCTTCCCTCATCTCTGTTTTGGCAGCTTTAAACAGAGCCGGTTAAAAACTGATTAAAGCTGCCAAATGTTTGTTTTTATAAAGTCCTGGAGAGATAATTATGTGCTTTTCATCGTACTTCTAAAAGGAACACACACACACAACTCAAAAGATACACACACTCAGCAGGTAGAAAACAAAAAGGCTTTTTTTGGTAATATGAGCAGCTTCAGTGACATTCAGGGAGGAACATGAGGTCGGATGTGTTTTTCAGTTTATAAAAATAGAAAACCATCTTCTTGGATTTTAAAACAGATAAACAACAGAGTGTAACCTACATGGATCTGATTGTTTCTGCACGAACGGATCAATTCGGTTTTTATTATTGTGCTGTGGTTTGTATGGCTGCACGTAATGCATCGTTTGTACTGACACAAATTATAATTTGTGCCAGCTTCCTCTGATATTTCGTGTGTGTGTGTGTGTGTGTGTGTGTGTGTGTCTGTGTGTGTGTCTGTGTGTGTGTGTGTGCTGCACCGCTCTGACAGAAAACATTAAGTGCCTCTCCATCGGGAAGTCTCTCTTTGCGCCGCTGGCAGTTCCTAATCAATAAACATCCACAGCAGCTGCTCGTGCAGAACGCCGCGAGCTCTCAGGTCACGATGACCTCGCTCCAAAACGGCGCTACACACTCTGAATGTGTAAAACACGGCCATCATCCATCTGTCCTTCTGTCTGCATGTCTGCCTCCATCACGTTCAAACAACAGACAGCCGTCGGTGTGACACGACTCGTCACTTGAGAACACGACTGATGAGTTAAAAACTGTTTTAAATAGCTCCACAGAGAGATTTAAACCAGATTTACTCAACTTGGTTTCCTCAGGGGTTTTTAGGAATTCCTAATTCTGCCTCGAGCAGTTAGTTTGTTTGTGTTATTGTGTGACTTTGGTGAATTTTAATGAACTCTTTAAAGGTTCAGTGTGTACGATTTAAAGGGGTTTAGTGGAGTCTAGCGATTGTGAGGATTTCAGACGGCAACCTCCTGAACTTCTCCTGGTTAGAACTCCCTCTGTGTTTGTGGTTCAGGAGGTTTTTATCTACCAAGATCCTTTCCTCTTCAGAACATACAGACAGGTGTTTTGAATTGATGAAATGACTGAATAAATCAGTTTCACGTTTTTCTGACACCATTTTCGGGTTGTCAATCCTTATGTCCATCCATTTCTTGTGAACATGATATTTCAAGAAAGCCTTGAAGAGATTTCTTCAAATTTGGCACAAATGTCCACTTGGACTCAACATTTAAGAGGTTAGAATTTGGTGGTCAAAGGTCAAAGGTCAAGGTCACTGTGACCTCCATCTCCATCCATGTCTTTCTTTTAAACATGACATCACAGATATTTCTTGATGAAATCTCTTCAAATTTGGTAAAAACATTTATACTTGGAATAACTCATAAACTGATTAGATTTTGGTGGTCATGGGTCAAAAGTCAAGGTCACCGTGACCTTGCATCTGTCTCATTCTCTTGAACTCAATATCTCAAGAAGACCTTACAGGAGTTTTAGACACAAATGTCCAATTGAAATCAACAATGAACTGGTTAGATTTTGGTGGTCATCGGTCAAAGTCAAGGTCATTGTGACCTTGCATTCATCTCTTTCTCATGAACTGGATATTTTTTTGGTGATCACGAGTCAAAAGTCAAGGTCACTGTGACCTTGCATCAATCTCATTCTCATGAACACAATATCTCAAAAACACCTCAAGATAATTTCTTCAAATTTGGCACAAACGTTCACTCGGAATCAGTGATGACTTTGATTTTGGTGGTCATAGGTTTAAAAGTCAAGGCCAATGTGACCTTGTATCCATTTCATTCTTTAGAACACAACATCACAAGAACATCTTTAAGGAATTTCTCCAAATTTGGCACAAACATTTGACTTGTTCTGAGGTTACAAAAGCACAACAATTCTTTTCAGGTGATTATATATTCAAGAAAACACACTTATTATATACCATGTTTTATTTCTGCCAGTACACTCCCCTAAATCCTGTACACTGGGCCTTTAAGGCAGTGTTTACTGATACCAGGCGCTGTAGTTGATAAATCGGTCTGCAGGCATGTTTAAGCACCTGTAGCTGCATTGTTAAACCTGTTTTTATTCCCTGGTGTGCAGCTCTGACGAACACGTGTGGTATTTAAAGCGTAGCTTCACTGAGTGGAGAAAAATCATTTGCACCTGCTGCACCATTGACAGGCCTTGTTTAATAAAGGTTGACACTTGATTGCTCTGATCTGTTTCCTCACACACACACACAAACACTGAAGTTTACCGTCACTGGAAACGTCTGAGTGAAGAGCAGCTGCACACTTTCAGCTGATGATGAAGAGGAGGAGATAAAGGAGAGGACTTACTGGTGTCAGTGGTGTCGTACTGGGAGTCTTTCTGCAGCTCGTAGACGTCCACCTCCACCCTCGCCTGGGAGGAGCCCTCCATCAGACTGTTGATGTTCTCCCTCGCCAGAGCCAGCGCCAGACGCTCACCACGACCACACGCTGACTGATCATCCAAAATGGCCGCTGGAGGTAGAGAAGTGGAAATGTAAAGGGTGAGAAAAGATGACGATAAATGTGTTTTTATTGTATTGTGTATTTATTTTACTGCTGGTTTTTAAAGAAAACATGCAAACTTGCATGCCCATGTTTTCTTTAAAAAAAAAAAAAAAAGGATTATTATGTTTATTTCTTTTTCTTTTAAACTTTTTTGGCGATTTTTAAAAAGAGAATCACAGCCAGAAACTATGAAAACAGAGATTATCATTAGATTTTCACCTTTCTGATGGTCCTTCTATTCAAAGGAAATTGACTGAGTATTAAGCTCTTTTATAGCAGTACACAATCATGGCGGCTAGAAGCACACCTAATAAATGATATAGCAATTGCAATAAAATGATAAAAAGTCAATAAAAACAAATAACTAGCAGCAACACATGAATAATAAGCAGCAATAAAACAGCAAAATGATGTTAAATAAAAACAACTAAACAACAAACAAGTCTGCCTTGAAGGAACAACAGCAGTAAAAACAATAAAATGTATAAAATAAAAGCAAGAAATAACATATATCGGTGAATGAAGCAAAGCAGGAACACAACATCATCTATGTCATCTGGCACACACTTAAAATGATCTACTGACACACACCTGATCTGATTTCACTACCTGTCGTAATTTGCTCTATTTATTTGTTAAAAAAATAAATGAATAAATAAATTAAAAAACACTGTGCAGCTTTTAGTTTAGAGTTAGTTTATAATACATGTATGGGCTTTTTCCCCTCTATATGTATAAACCTTTTATTTAAAAGCCCTTAGCCAACCAAATACTACAGAACGCTGCCATTCTCTCCATATTTATCCCCTAAAATACTTCATGTTTGCCATGTTTTGCATGGTTATTTCAGGACAGGCAACTATTTCTGTTGTTGAGAAACTTTTCATTCAACCTGCTTCACGACCATCGCTGCATTAGCATTTTTCTGCTAGACTGTGGAGACATTGCCCTACAGCTACAATACTTCCGACAGCCAGTGGGCTATTTATATGCATCTCCTGATCCCAAAGACGTTAACATGGCATGTGCCCCTCACGAACGCATGACAACAGTGTCATTTTTTGGGGGCACAAATAAGAGCAGTTTAGGATGCTTCTTTTGGAAGATGAGTAAATCAAATTTTCTGAAAAGTGTTGGTGTAGAAAGAAATGAGATGCCAGCTCACAGGAGGCCCTACTTTCTATCCAGACGTAGCAAACTGATACTATTTGGAGAGAGAGAGCCGCCCCTCTCCCTCTCTTTCTCCTACAAACTCCGACCAAACTCATCAAACTATAAAACTAAAAGTGTTCATGAAATATTAACCAAGATTCTGCTACTGCATTGGCAAATACTTTCCTAAAGTACTCACAAAAGGGCCTGTCTGTGACAACCAATCACATCTGTTAAAAACATGCATCATACATAGCGACAGGGTAAAACACATCTCCTCACCAAGACAAAAGTTTCTGTCCCTTCCTTGCTTAGAGTTAGGAACTTTCCTAAATCAATCCTGGGCCACAACATCTTGCTAGAAATTTTTAGGCTAAATCAAGAGCTCTCTCAGAATACTGTCAGACGGTTTGTGACGCTGTGTTGTTTTTCGTGTCAAAATGACCAAGCTCCATGACGTCACCTATACTAGTGAGAGTATCTATTGGTCAGGTACAGCACCGTGCATTTGGGACTTGTAGGTTTTTTACTTCTTGAGCAAAAGTGAATGCCACAGTCCATTTTCTGTGTTTTCTCTGGTCAAGTAGCACAAATTTCAAAAGTATTTGCATCTTTCTAAAGCAGAGACAGCACAGTTTTATGAAGATACCATCTGTCCAACACTTAAATACATCCTTGTTTGTAACTTGTACATGTGTGACTCACTCCCACCTCTGCAATAACCTTTAGTATGAAATGTTATTGAACATTTATCCAAACTAATCCTTGAATCCCAGAGTCAGGACCATGGTTGCATCTCATCACTGTATATTATACTCACATGTGTCACTGCAGAGCACGAGAACATACGCAAACGCCAGGCGTAAATGTAAAAGGTGTGATGAGATTAGTAATAATCCAGATACAAATTGCCTTCTGCTACAGATGAAAATGGGACAACTGTGATTGGATGTCAGCCAGGTGAAACAACCTGTACAGAGTGTGAAAAAGAGAAAACATCACCAGCAGCAAGACGACGTACCAAAAATAGATTTGATACTCGAGCTCAGATTTCAACAAGAAGCCGTTCGCAACAGCTGAGGCGAGTAAAAGCCACTCATCATCTTTTCTATTTCTTCCTACTACAAGTGGTAAAGAAAGAGTACCTGGTGGCTGTGTACAGTAACACCTGCCATGTTTATTTCTGTCTCCACCTCCCCGCTGACTCGCCTGCTTTGCACACTGAGCGCGCTGAAAAATGCGACTGTGTGATGGCAGAATGCAAACAAAGAGAACGCTCACAGATAGCAGATGGAGGCGCAGGAGAGAGCAATCAGGTAGTTCAGTCTATGGAAAGTGTTTCCAGAGGAAGATCACATTTTAATACCAGGAGGTAAATAATGGCTGCCGCTGCGCCCTGATCAGAGCACCAGATGAGATTCTCTCTTGTTTAAACACAGAGGAAAAGGAGAAAGACTCCCAGGCTCATGACTTGATTACGAGCTTTAAGATGGATTTTTTTTGCAGTGTAATACACCCTTCCTTTCTTCCCTGTTTGGGTGGACACTGAGCTGCAAGGCTGCAGAGTAAAAGACGCCGGCACAACAAGACCGAAAATCAAAGTGAATATGCTGCTGAGACTCGGTAACAAGCAGAAAGTCTGCGGCTGCTGCTGCTGGGGTTTGTTCGGGATTTGATTTGTGTGCCTTAAATAATTAACGCCTCTCAGGGCGAACTCGGAGGCGATTTATCGTGTTCTTCCTCAAAAGGACTGTTGTGGGTTTCTACAATTTGGGGAAACACAAAGAGAGCCAGATGGTGGAGCGGTAACACAGGAACACAAGGAAGTCGTATCAGTCATTGTTTAACAGGCAAATGAGGATCTGTGTTTGAGACCTCCAAGTCTTTCGGAATAATTACGTCTACATGTCTGAATGATGTTCACTGCTGTTGTTTTTTTCAGTCCAAGAAAGTGATGATCTTGCACCAAACAGAGGTTTACACGAGTCAAAGTGAATAGCTGATTAGAAAAGTTCAGGACTTTGACACTGGGGATTTGCTGCATCCTGTTTCAGGTCAGAGCTCCGAAAACACTGCTGATATGAGTAAAGCCTAGTATACACTAGAATTTTAGCTCATTTTTTACCTGATTTTTGGGCCACTCATGCCAACCCCCATATCGTAAACAATTAGTCATATGCTTTGTTATGTAGCTGATATGTTGAAACTTTACATGTTAACGATGCTTTGGTTTACACGGTTAAGTTTAGGCAAAAGAAGTTTCAAATCCATGTTTTGGTGTAAATCAAAGCTTGGTGATGCACCAACGCCGTATCCTTGCTGGAGGAAAACAGTGACAGGTTGCAACGTTTGGTGCATAAAAAGCAGCTGGAAAAACTATAGGTGGTCATTAACACAACTGGTTTTTGTTGTTGGTCTCAAACAGTGATCTGCAGCTCTGAAGGCGGCTCGCCTCTGTGTCACGCCATCCACCATCCCTTCCACCTCCCGACCATAAAATCAGCTCACATACGCTGTCACTTTAGAAATGTTGATATGATACATATGAGTGGTATGAGAGGAAAGTTTTGGGGAACATCTGCAAGGGAATGATTACGTTTTTTTTTTTAAGGAAAAAAATGAACTTTAACTGGTTCATCTTTTGGGACTGTGAACTTTGTTCAAAATTCAAATTGTGAAGCCAGAAATGGAAAAACAGAAGAAAAATAGCCTGCAGGTTGATATCAATTCTCTACAACCCTTAATTATTAAAAGTCCACACTAAAAGTTCAACACACACTGGCTGAAAAATGGAGCGTCATCGAAGCTGACTTGCATTATTTGACCCATAGTTCTCTCTCTCTCTCTCTCTCTCTCTCTCTCTCTCACACACACACACACACACACACACACACACACACCTCTTATAGAAAATGAAGGAATGAAGCATGTGTGAATGAAGCAGCAAAAGCGATATGATACGTAGCTGTTTCTCTGGAGAATCGACCTGTGATGATGAACTTGCTGATAAATATCAGATAACTTTTGTCACACCGCCTGGATCTTCACGTAACACACTCGAAACTTATATGGTGGAACTGGAACATATTGGCATGTAATTGTTATTTCCTTATGAAATGTAGGAAAGAAATATAAGAGTAAAATTAAAAAAATGTCTAAATGTTAAAGGACGACACTTGTTGGATCCCAAACAGACAGCGAGGTAGAGCTCAGTATCTTCCCAGCATGCCCGGTGCTCAGAGGGAGGGAGAGGAGGAGGGAGAGGATGAAGATGAGAAGGGAGATAAAGATAAAGAGTCTTCTTCAGGAGCCTCAGCCGTGTTCAGACACTATCTCTGTTTACTCTATATCTGCTTCTCTGGGTCACTGCGACCACACACACACACACACACACACACACACACACACACACCACACACACACACACACACACAGGAGGAGCTGAGGAGAAGTAATCACAAAGGTTCAAACACTTGAACTCTGTCCTGAAAGTTTCTGGAGAGAAGCCACTCTCTTGTCTTGTTGGGAGTTTTCAGTAATGTGAGAAGTGCTGAGCGGCCATCTTTGTTACCAGCTCATTAACATTTAACCATCGAGAGACAGAAGGAGGGAGAGAGGAGGAGAACAGGTTTGAGTTACTATCATCCATTCAAGGTATTTCCACACGTAGTCTTTTTTGAAACAACCAAACTCGGTCGTCTTAAAGTGGAGAAACAGAAAAAGGACTCAGTTCATATTTTAGGTTCATTTGAAAGACGACTGACGGCTACATTCCACTGGGTCCGTCAACGCCGTGTTAAGGGCACGATACGGCCATATCCCTCATCCTTCTCCGTGCTAGCATTACAAGTGGACATGGTTTGGCCATTTTGGATTTTCCAAGCATCCCAGTGAGAAAAGCATGTGATCTGTGGAGCTAAAATACAATGGCAAGGGCAAAGGCGACCTGGAGCATTTTGTGTTCACAGTGCACAAGTTAAGCAAACTGCATTGCGGACTTGAAGCAAACGGCACTCAGACCACCCCCCATGAAATCCTGGTTGGTTTCAGACGGGCCTGAGTTCGTTTGGCTGGCTTATGCCTCATTCCCACAGCACAAAAAACCCAATATCACCCGCCAACATGTGGCTTTTTAATGCAATGCATATGTGCACGATTGCCATTTACACCTCAGATGACTCTGCAGTAGACACTGTTTTTTATCGCCTCCAGCACCGATCAACATTGATGAGAATACATCACCCTGGTGAAAAG
Source organism: Plectropomus leopardus (assembly GCF_008729295.1). Taxonomy (NCBI): domain Eukaryota; kingdom Metazoa; phylum Chordata; class Actinopteri; order Perciformes; family Serranidae; genus Plectropomus; species Plectropomus leopardus. The sequence goes on along the minus strand of NC_056480.1, from coordinate 1,014,317 downwards.
GCTCTTATTTCAGCTCACTGACCGTCGAGATGCAGTGACGCACCATCACTAATTACCCTCCATCTCCTCCTAAGCAGCTAAAACACTGATGCTAATTAATATGCACTGAGTTTAAAGGAGAGACTGAATAAATACGGGAAAGAGAAATAGAAGAAACCACTGAAAACTTTTCAAAGACCTCTGTTCCTACTGCCGTCCACTGTTAATCTGCTCTCCTGCCTGCCTGTGATGTCGCATGGACACACCAACAACCCCATACACACACAAAAACACAGCTGACAGAAAGGCCAACCCATGTCTGAAAAAACCGTGTGCACACGCTTATTTTGGTGGGAAAGCATTATTACAGGGACAAAGTTTGAAAACTTGTTCAGCAATTGTTTGTACAATCAACTGAATCTTTCTGAAGGTGATTTCTCTAAAGGTGCTCCTTTTTCCTCACCCAGACATCATATTCAAGCGCAGTATAAAAAAACATCTCCGGTAGATTCCAAAAGCAGGAGAATTTACGGTGATTTCCCCCAGCCCCGCTGAATGAAGCCGTGCGACCTCATTTGTTGCATTTTGTAATAAAGTTGTTCTCTCAGTTTCATTCCTCTCTTTGTGTATCCTGTGAATTACCTCCTGACAGCCCCGTTTACCAACTCTGAGCTGTAGAACAAGCCCCACTCAAATTTAATATCAAATTATGTAGTTTCAACCTCACTTTTTACCCTTGCGGTGAGACGCCTTCGCTGCCGTCTTCCTGCCCGCCGGTGCAGAAACGTCATCTTGTATTTGTGTAAAGAGGTTGCAGAGCGAGTCGAGCCTCCGACGCTGTGCGTTTTGTTTTGGATTTAACCTGAGAAACAACGATAAAGCTCCTTTTATCGAGGCAGACAGAGCTCTGCAGACTGATTTTATTTTACCCCTGGAGGCAGCGTGTAACTTCAGAAAAAAAAAATTGACTAACAGGTTTTCTTGTCACTTCCCACCTCTGAGCTTCATGCATTTGACATTCTTTGATACAAGCGTGGAAGTCTGGACTCTGGGGGCCGCAGGTAGGTCGACACATTCAACGAGACAAGACCAAATGGAGACTAAAAACAACACACCGCTGCGTCGGCCCGGGGGCGGAATCACAGCGCTGCGATCCTCTGGTGGCTGGTGTCCTTTCAGAGGCAAACAAGACGCCACTGTGCACAAATCGCCCAGAGTCTACAAGTCTGTGTCCATGTTTTTACCGCATGTATTGATTTTTTTTTTTTTTTTTTTTTTTGGAAGCAGGCCATGACAACATCAAATTTGGTTCAAGTGGCGAGCTGCGGTGTGGTGGGTAACTGTTTCCCTGAAGGATTCAGTTGTTGCTGCAGGTAAACAGAGAGGTGAGAGCTTGGAGACATCTGTTGTCTCTTATCTCTCTTCTTTTTTTTGTGTCTCAGTCCTGTCATGTGTATAATTTTGGAGTTTCACATGATATCTGGATCAAATTTTTCAGTCTGGTAATTCAGTCTAACTGGCAGTGTGGCTCCAGGAGCTGCAGTTAGTCCATTTCTTTGGTTCAGACGAAAATATCCCAACAGCTATTGGAAGGACATTCATAAAAAATGGATCAGACATTCATGCTCCCCTGAGGACAGACCCAATAACTTTGTCAATTCTTTGACTTTGCATTTGGTGCCATCATAATTATATCTCCACTACTTTGGTTTATGACAAAATATCTGCAGAACAAATGACATTTCAGCCTGTTCTGACTCCAAATAAGTCAAATAGCGCCGTTCTGTCAGTGCTTTGGTGTACAAGTGTAACGCCAAAAGCTGCCTTCCACGTCTAAGCTCAACGCCTTAATCCAACATCTGATGGAAAAACACCATAGTCATTTTAACGAGGGAGCGGGAGACGCTAACCTCTGAGTCAACCAACAAAAAAACGACAAAAACGTCATCGCTGGGGCAGTCTCTTCGACAGCAGCCTATCAGAATCCAAAAAGTGAGTCATGAATAAAAGATTTTCAGTGGTGCCATCTGGCCACCCCTATGAAACATTTCCCAGGCTGCCACTGTTCACACTATGTCCCAATTCTACCTCTACCAATTCTACAAAGCAGTTTTAATACATGTAATTACTTGAAAATTATCATCACTAAAAAAATGCTAACCAGTTACAATATATAATATATTTTTTTACCTGATATATATATATATATATATATTTATATATATATATATATATATATAATATATATTACCTGATATATATATATATAACTTGAAAATTGTTGCCAAAGTGACAGAAATTGTCAAATTCTCCTGTATGGCTTTAAAAAAAGAGGTGACAATCTGCTGTCAGAAATTACTGTAATATGTTGAAGTTTTATAATTTCTATACATTTTAGAGGGGAAGTTACTGTACATTTCTTTATGTTATCAGCAATTTAATGTGTTTTTCTGCTTTACATTTACCTCAGCATTGTCCTAATTGGTTTCTTCAGTCATATCATGAAAACATTCCTATCAGAGACAAACCCCTGCAGTTGTAGTGTGAGAGTCATTTAGCAGAGATACTTTGTTAAAGTGGAGCCGCAGGGTGTGTTTGTAAAAAGTTGGCGCTTTCCTCAAACGGTAAAATCCTTCAGATTAAAGCTCCGGGCCAGCGAAGGGTTTGTTTACTTCTCATTTCTCTGGTGGGGCGTTTCTCTCTGCTTCTGTCTTCTTCATTTCTCATTACTATTTTTTACCTTTTCATTCTGTGTTTTTGCATGTCTCCTCAGGTTTCTGACCTTTAAAACTCAGCCGGTGGCTTTGACAGACTCAGAGGTCGGACGGAGGGGAACCAAGTTTCCTCGACTTAACGTATGAAATTTATATTCAGTTTGGGTTTTCCTCCAAAATGAGACATTTGCCTTTTCAAATAAAAACTGACATCTTCACTTACAAAATGAGTCATGCCCTGAATGTGAAAAATGTACTTTGAACTAGTTTTTAAAGGATTAATGTTACAGCTGTCCTCCGGTGACAAACTACCCTTTATACTCTGGCTCTTCTGTAGTTCACAGATATTTACTGATGAACGTAAGCTAATGACTCCTTCAGAATGACTGATAGCACAAGTTGAAATAATTCATGGAGGTTTCTAACAGGAGCTGAAGGACACTGATGCCGCTGAATTGTTAAACCCCTCTACAATATTTATGCACTTGATTTTAAATCTCGCCGGAGGAGAAAGTATCTGCATGCTGATGTCACTCGAAGATTTATTTCATGCTCTTTTGAGTTTCAACTCTAAAAAGTCACCACTTTGCAGCAGCACAGAAACAATGATATGAACAGCCGCAGTGTAATGCAATCCTATTACTACGGCCGGAATCACTGATAGGTGCCGCCGGCTGTGGTGGAAAGAGCAAATTGTGGTTTTAAAAAGAGTTACACGGTGTAACAATTTCCTGACGAACGAGTGTATTCATCAGCCCAGTGGTTCTGTGAAGTCTCCATTTCTCGTTCGCCGAGACATAGTAAGTTGAGTCGGTATGCTTGGGAATGAAGAAAAGTTAAAAAAATCTGGAGATGTGGAGTTAGAGAGAAGTGAGTTGTAAGTGTGCATGGTGTAAGTGTGTTAGTATATAGCTCAGAGCAGAGCTTTGCTTCCTAGATTCTTAGTCTTGTTGAAATTCAGTTCAAGACATTTTTCATGTTCCTGTTCACACGTTCGCATACCTCAACCCTTTGAAACCTGGTCGAATAGGCTTTAATTCTTTCAAAAATATGAGAAGAAGGCAACAAGCAGCTTGAGTGCAAATGACCCAGACATTTGCGAGAAATTAGTAAAAATAGTACAAGAAAATCACCTTAAAAATGAGCAAAATATTTTTTAAAAATTAATAATAATAATAACAATAATAATAATAAAAGCACGACAAAATGGCTTAAAAATGAGAACATTTTGAATGTATGTAAATATATGCCTATGGAAATCATAAGTACTGGACTTTGGGCTTTATGTGGGAAAGAAAAAGTGGTCTCCTGGGTGAAAGTCCAGTTTTTGTTTGACCTGTACACCACTCCAGCCAACCACTCTACGCAGACTTTGTTGCTCTTTTTGTCATTTCTATACTATTTCTGACTTCTCCTATTTAAATCACTACAACAGGTCCCTGTCCTGCACAAACGTGAATATCAGTTGTAGTGAGCTTCTTGCAGAAATGACCTATATAGCTGGCAGGTTCCTTGAGGCATGAAGCACTCCTGAGCAAACTTTTCATGATTGTGTAACCAAAGACTTTGAATCGACAGTCTGCTGTGTCTCTGCAGAGGTGATCTCTCCGTCAGCCCTCTAATACACAGACTGACTCCTGCTTGTTTCTCTTCTGGTATCAGCTCCTCTGAACACTAATTGCCATCAGACCGGGATTTATTGACCTGCGAGCTGGTGTGGCGGCTCGGCCGGAGACCTGCAACAAAAACACAAAGTTGCTCTAATTACAGTCACTGTCTCTGATCTCATCTGGGTCGCTTCTCAGCGTGGCGGCGATGAATCTGCTCCTTAGACTTAGGTGATTGATAATTACGGCTGAGTCATTCTTGTTTTGTGATTTGATTGCTGCTCGTGTGAAGTGCCGGTTATAATTGCTTTTTTTCCGGAGAGTTTGCTTCCAGGAATAAGACCGGCAAGGTACTGAAGCACTCAGGGACACTTGAGGACACATTTTATACAGATTTTGTCCTCAGCAATGTGTTTCTGAGGCGCTCACAGGTTTGCTTCTTTGATACAAGAATGCATTTTTGTAACTTAGTTAAGGTAAACAGGTTGTTACTGTTCGGTAAATGGAGAGATTGTTCGGTATCATTGTTCATCAGTCATTCGTACGTGGATTTTTAAACTTTTCCAACTGATTCACTCATAAACCTAAAAGTGTAAAACTGAATGAGCTCATAGCTCTAAGAATAGTGTATGTACCTGTTTTTAAAAGAACAGCCGGATGTTTGGTTCTCTGCCATCACAGCAGTTAAATCAGCCCAGCATCCACCGCAGGACGAACTGTACCAGCATTTGACTGCTGGCAGTTACCCACTGTGACCTGAGTCCTTGAGTGACAAAAACACTTTCACACAGTCCTTTTTTCTCTCTCAGCCACTGGATTGCGAACCTTGAAAATTTGTTTAAAGCTGAGTGTGTTGGAGTGGAACTGAATTAGATTCTTCCATCACCTGAAGAAAGAAATGCGGCTGAATTGAGACATTCATGCACCTGAATGCACCAGACTGACAGCTGATTGGTCTTTTTTTTTTAAAGCTTTTCTCTCAGAAACAGCAAAGATGTTTACCTCAGTTTTCATACTTGAAAACATAAAGAAAATACTCCAAAATGAGTCAAACCTGCAACTTTCCTGTCAAGTGTCTACATGAGTAAGTATATTCGACCTATTTTAACCATGAACTGTATATAATCTCGACTCAACTTTATTTATATAGCGCCTTTCATACAAACATGCAGCCCAAAGTGCTTCGCAGGAAAAAAGATAAATGCCACTTCTCCTCCTACACTCACTGCTCAAAAATGAAGCCAAAACATCAAGGATACACCCACTGCCATCTTGCATTGGTGACATCATCTGGCAACACGTTATCATTCCAACTCGTAAAATATCGCCGCTTGGTCATTGCCGTTAACGCGTACATGAACTAGCAATCCCAACAAAACTTTCATCTCAAGTCATCATATGTTTCCGCTTTGCATATTACACTCTAGGTATCCTTCTGCCTCTGCTAACCCAATTAACCTTTTCCAACTGCATTTTTTTTTGTATACGATGCATTTTAGTGTTTTCATCATGCTGTAATTCTATCAAATACTATTTTTATTTTTATTAAATTGACTATTTGTTTTATTTTACCATATATTTTATACAGATTTTTTTCTAGATTTATTTTATTTGTATCTATTTTTTTGTTTATTAATTTGTATATGTTTATGGTATGAACTCTTATTTTCAGATTTGACTTTTGCACTTTCTATACTGAAAAAAGTTTTTTTTCTTAAGTTGATGCAATACGTTAACATATTCTTTGGGCAATAATGTTTTTTATTTTTTGCAAAAGCATTTCTTAGTGTGACCGTGAAAGGGTTAAGAATGTAAAAATATGTATTCATGTATTTATATCAGCAGGGTTAGAATTAGGGCTAGGTGAGCTCACACATTATTAGTCTTTTTCATTTGGTGTGAAATGATCTCATTTCTATTATTTCTCTATTAATAATTAAGTTGTGAGACTGGAGTCTTTGTAATTCAGTCAGTCTTTCTCCATAATATCATCTGTGAAGGTGAAAGTGTGTCTTCTGTAATTTTCACTGTAGAAATGTAATCATCAGACATGAAAGAATCGAGTGTGCACTTCACACTGTGTAACACACAAAATACAAATGTGCGTGTGGCGCAGTTGTTAATAATGGAAGAGCGAAAGGTGAGCTGTTACATATCGCCATGCGACCCGGTTGCCATGGCAGTTTGCATGTAAGTGCCCACCAGTTCTGCCGAAGCCCGGTGCGATGGAAGCAACAGGGATTTTAACTAAGGGCCATCGGGCCGAGAGATGAACGGGAATAAAACCTTTATCTGCTGCGAGGAGAGAGCTGAACTTTTACTTCCAGCGTTAAGTCTCAGCTTTCATTGGAGTTAATCTTCCTCTGCGGGGCGTGATGAGGACGTCAGTAAGAGGTGCTGATAGCAGCGTGGCGCTCAGGCCTCGCCGTTAATCATGGAGGGGAGTCACGGAGACGCTCCCTGAACCAGTTTTTTGCCGAGTTTATTTGCGCTTACAAATGATCCAACCTGGGACGGAAACAAAACGAAGAGGGAAGAGGAAGACGGAATGGAAACGCTGAGCGAGCGAGCGAGCGAGCGGCGGAGACAAAGCGAAGCCTCGAGGGGCTCGTAAAGAAGACAAACAAAGCAAAGAGATAGTGTGAGAGGAATCAAGATGGCAAACAGAGACAGCGGTGGGTGGTGAGAGGAGAAACAAAACGACAAGGAAACGCAAGAGGAGAGTGATACAAACACAACAAAACGGAGGAGTAACGAGTGAGAGGGGAGTGCTCAAAAATAGAGGAGCTGCAGAGGAGGAGTGTGTGATTTTATCTGTTAACATGATCAAACAGGAGAGAGAGGGAGAGGAGGATAATACAGAGAATAGGATTCTGGGTAAGTAATGACACTGTCTACCAGGAGCTGTGGAGTGAGGACCTCATGTACGACTCCAATTAAGTTTTTACATCATCCTGACTGGAGGCTGCGCCAAATACATTTTTATGACATTCTGAAGCAGCCAGCCATCGCCATTTCCCTGCTGTGATTGGCCAACAGTGTGGAGGTGAGGAACTCCGCATGGGTCAAACTTCACACTCGTAGTGTAGACTGTAGTGTAAACACTTGCAACACTTGTTTTCATGCACAGTTTAGTTGAGCAAGGGTTGTAGCTCAATTAGGCCATTTAACTGGAGTACTGTCTTTGTCCCAGTATACAAGCACCAGGGATGACTCATACAGAGGCAAGTACATCCGACTCCTCCACAGCAGGTGGAGATATGCCCCCTTTCAGTTAGTTGCTATAAACCTAAATTATCTATAAAGTCTATGATATAGACTGAAGATCACAAGAATGAAAGTTGATCTGTAATAACTTACACATAGTTAAACACCACTGACCAAACTCTGCCTTCACTGATTCGTTTTCAGCCTCCTCAAAAAATGGATATCAGTTTAAGTGTACGCTATATTTAGAATATTTTCACCGCTTTACCTTGCCATAAAACAACTCTTATCGACAGGGATTTGAAGTTGTTATATCAAAAATTTTAAAACTCCACTGAACGGCAAATTTACTGGTTTACCGCTGCCTCCATCAGCTGTTGTGTAAGGCAAAGAGGAGCAAATACCAATAAAATACTACCTTAAAAAATATTATGTCCCTCACCTACACCAAAATTAAAAATACAGGTCCCTCTTCATTTCTCACATTAAAAAAAAATGCCTGACACTTTTTGCAGCACCCTTTCGCCCCTCATAAATCACAAACTAACCACCGAGGGAGCGTTGGCATGACAACTAGAAGCTGAGTTCAGTTAAAGTCCAACTGAGGCGTTTATATGACTTTAAATTGTATTATCTGGCTGTCTGATTTCGAGAAATTTACCTTAATTTATCTTAATACGATTTAAGTCGCACCAACATGTTCACATGTACTTTAAAAGTCCGGTTTTAGTCTGACTTGCACAATTATTCAGCTTTTTCTAACATCATGTAAAGTACCAGCTATGAATGTTTTGCAGGAGTTCTTTTTAAACAGAGAATGCACTATATGGCCAATACAAGCGCAGGTCCAGTATATGCTTTTAGACAGCATGCTGGCATCGTGTAAACAAAAGAGGCTTGACAGGAAGGATGTTTAACACAACAGCATCGGCTTCTAGTGTGACATACAACATCAGCGGTGCTTCCTAAACACAATTTTCAAACGTAACAACACAAATATTCTAAATGGGTCCCCCTTTTTTCCTGTTGGAGAACTTGATAATGCAGTAGCTGACAGGAAGTAAACAGGGACCAAAGCTGTTGCCCTAGCAAAAGAAAAGCAATAAAAAGGTTTGTAACAATAATTTAGCATTTCTGTTATATGGCGGCTGATCTCATCCTTTGCCCAGAGGGTAAAGAGCTTCCAAATTTCATTTTTTTTTTTCCAATTTGAGGACATTTACAGCTGCTGCTCTTCTTCTTTGAGTTAGTCGCTAACTGCTACTAGTATCAAAGGATGACACAAAACATCCCTTTGCCAAAGCTGATTTTGGAGTTTAATCTTAACTAAAAACCTTTAGATTTGGCAGGACCAGTTTTTACTTCAGACAGACAGACTTCGCAGCTTTCACACTCATGTCATGTGACGGTACTCACCCATGCGGACGGCAGAGAGGGTGTTGGCCTGGCTGAAGGAGAGCGGTGCCATGGTCAGCAGCAGGACGGCGACGTAAATCGACAGCAGCAGTGCTGGCAGAGCCGGCATCTTCCACTGCTCCTCATGGAGAATGGTCTGCTGGCTGCCTGTACCGCCACCTGCAGGACAGGAGGACTCATTACTACTACAGATATAACACATTATACTGCAGATCATAATCTTTCACATATTACACATTAAGTCTTGATTTAAGTCGTTATATTTAACAGCTGCTATAAATGCTTCTAATGGCCACTGACCACCTTTTCACACATTCGAATCTCACAGCTGACAGTCTATAAACACAACGTGATAGGATCAACGCCTCAGTGCAGCACAGCAGCTGTCACTGTTACCTAGTTAACAGGCAGAAACATGAGCTGCAGATCTGCACATCAGTTCACCGTTTCACACAATTATATAAAAATATGTGGAAATAGTGACAAAGTTCACAGCAATGCTGCACAAAGATATCATCTCCACAGTGACTGCAGCCCAAGTTTCAAAGTGGAGAACGCCACCCCCGTAACTCAGCGCACGTTAAGAGACATGTGACAGTTACTGCTCAGTAGTTGTATGCCTCCGTCCACTCAAGTTTTAGTTACAGTTTACGTTCACGTTGGTGAAAACGTGGATGCCTCACACACATCTTCCCCTGGCAGCGCAGAACATCTCTCCAAGTAGCACAGTTTGTCACCAATTCAGTATCTGACCAAATGCCCCCGCTTCTGTTTCTGAGATATGATGCTGAGTAATGCAAATAAAAGTGTTTTTGCAGAACATTATGATGTCACATTGAGGGGACTTGTGGTTATAAAATGCCATCACTTCATCAGTATATCCTACGAGACATCTGAGTGAAATTTTGTCGTAACTAGAGTACAAATTCTGTGTTACGAACAACAACGTGTTTTCTGAAGTCGGTTTGGTGGTCGAAGGTCACAGTGACATTTAACCTTCGACCATTAAATTCGGAACAATTAATTTTTGAGTGCCGGGAGATGTTTGTGCAAAAATTTATCAAATTTAAGAAATTCAAAAGAATGAAGTGGACGCAGGGTCAAAATGACCAACCAAAGTGATCATTTCATCCTTGATGTAAAATGGATGTTGGTGCCAAATTTGAAGGAATTCCCTCAAGGTTAATTTGAGATATGGCATTCACAAGAATGAGACAGACACAAGTCACAAAAAACATAATGCCCCCAGCCTGTGCAATCACTGGCACGGACGCATAAAAAAATGGTAAATGAGACAAACTAAATCAGAATTTATGAAAACACAGTGGAGGTAATTTTGAACGGGGCTGAATGGACGTTTAAATAAAAACTTCAAACAATAAGTTAGCGCCCCCCTGAAATAACTCTGAGGACCTCTTAGGGGTTGCAGACTCACTATTGAAGACCCAGGCCTTACAGCGTCCTAAGGTAATGTTAGGGTGATTTTATGCAATTTCTTTTTATTTCCTAAGGCATTCCAAGATGAAAATTTAAGGGTTTTTATGCAACCGGGCCCTTGTCCTTAAATTACAACCTCGAAAAACTTGGCCCTTTGGTTCCATCCAATAAAATTATGTCTCCCTCTAGCACATTTTTTGCACAATTAGGAGAGAAAAATCAGTTTGCACATTCGGACAAAACATTCAGCTGGGAAACAGGACAGATAATAATCAGTATGTATTATAATTATCAGTCATTCCACTTAAAAAGCAGTTTCATCATCATTATCTGTATCTATTCTAACACAAAGTCTCCTCACGCCGTCCCCCTCTCTCTTCCTCTTTCACTGGAGGCTTTTATCTTTCACTCTTCATCTCTCTGCACTTTGCGTCTCGCTCTCCCGCCATCGAGCGCGTCCCGATCGACTCGAGCCAATTTAAATTCCATTTGGGAATCTCATTTAAATTCATGCGGGAGGCCTCATTGGCAGGGCGGCGATAAACATTTAGCGAGGGGTGGGTTAAACAAATCAAGAGCGTGTTTTTCGGAGGGGGAGAGGGGGAATTAGAGAAACGTAACTCAACTGTCCACGAGGAGATGGAGAGATGAAGCAGTTGCATGATGGGATTGAACAGCATTGGGTGTTTGTCGAGACTCACCGTGTTGTTGCTCTGAGAACTAAAATGCAACATGCAAAACACACACGCCCGCTAATGAAAAAATCTCGCTTCAGTCGCTCTAATCTACTTTGAAGATTTGGACTCGTTTCGTCATGCTCCCTCGCTCAGCCATTTTAAATCTCTCCCTCCCTCTGCAACATGTGATCGTCTCTTCATCTCGCTCACACACTTTTGTTCTCTAATATTTCCTTTCAAGCTTTCTCTGTCTTTCTTTCTCTTCCTCCATCTGGCTCTCTTTTTCCTCTCCCATCTCTGTCTCCAATCCTTCTCATTTTCACATTTTCTATCCGCCTTCCTTTCTCTAATCCTCACAAGCTCATGTTGTCCGTCTCTGTCTCCACTGTTTTCTCTCAGACAACATCCACACTAAGCCAGCTAATCTGGTAAACAGTTTACATGTGAACACGCTGCCATTTGCACGTCATTATCATCAAGATCTTCATCCACACTGAAACACCTGAACAGCCGATAAAGATCTTATTGAAGCCTGCAAACAACTAACAGACAGTTACGGAGCAGCAGAAACCTCACACACATCCCGTGCAAACCTGACGTGCTGAAAACAGCAACGCTGCCTACGGCAATACAGAACTGTTACAACAATGTGTGACGTGACTTTCATATATAGATTTAGTTATTCCATTGTACATTTTTGCACTGTCACAACCAATGTTGCTGTGAATGACTGTCTTATCCCAAGCCATGATAATAAAAATTTAACAAAAAATTAAAAAAGCATATAGTATATTCACAATAATTCTTTTTTTTTTCATCTAAAAACATAGAGGCATTATGACAAAAACCTGGCATTTAAAGGGCTAAAATTCAGAAAATGAATAAATATTTGACTTTTATGATTAGGACTGATGTTGGTTAAAAAGATAAACTCAATGAAAGTAGTCACATTAATGTATATTATTTTTTTATAGACTGATTTAGAAAAGCGCATTTTGTGTGCAGAGCGGTATGAGTCTGACACTGTGCAAAAAATAATTATGTATAAAGATCAATGTTGCTGCTAATCATTGACATGTTCTAGGCTGTCATGACCAAAGCAGATAATAACAGATAATAATATTAACATTTTGAAAAGCCCATTTTTGTGTGCAGAGCGACACGAGTGTGTGCAATATGACCGTAACCATGGTGACTAAAGAGCACATGTGCTTTATTATGACAGTAACTACTGAGAAAGCCTTCATTGAAACACCTAGGCAATGAGACAGCCTAAGAGGCTTTTTGCAACACTACTTGATAAAACCCTCAGCTTAGGAAAATATTGCATAAGGGATCGACTGAAGTTTCTAACTTTGTAGTCCAAATCGATGGACACTCAGGGATCCTCATAGACCCCTGTGGACAAAAGGTGAATGTAGCTCCAGGGCTAAATGCAGTCTGAAAATCCTCAATAAAGAAGACAAAAGTCTGTCTCTTACAGTGTTTGTCTCGTGTTTAAACCTTCAACTCTAAAGTTCCTTTTCAGCTCATCAAGTTTGCAAACTGAAAATAACATTGACTTTTTAAGAAGCCAAAAGAGACTATTCGTGGACTCCTGCGCAGCCGTACCTCCAAAATGAACCTTCAAAACAACCTGCTGTTTGGCAACAACCTCGCCAACAGAGTGAGCGAATTCATCTGAGGAGGAGAAAGAAAGAGATGGAGATCCTCCGAGACAGTGAGATGGAAAACAAGACATGAAGAGCGAAGGACAAACTGAGGAGGGGAGAGACTGAGAGATGTGTGGGGGGAAAAAAGAAAGCAAAGAATATGAAGGCAGCGATATGAGTGACAGAAAATTGGGCAGAAAGAGACGTGATGGTGAGCTGAGACAGGAAATGAGAAATGGCTGCAGGCAGAAATAAACAAATGATGATAACAATTAATTAGGGTCTTTCCTGCAGGAAGTGCTATCATGTCAGCTAGCAAACAGAGCCGGCGGGACCCCGCTGATACCAACCGCCACCGCAGTTCACTGCAGCGGCTCTGAGGCTAATCACAGCCTCAACTCTATTAACTGCTTTCAATCCCATCTCATTTTACATTGGAGGCATTTAGCTGACACTCATTCGCAGCGACTTACAGCGAGTGAAGCGGAGCAGGAGGCTTTAAAGTCGTGGTTCATCGGCTTTACAAGTGAAGACGGCGAGGGTCAGAGCGGCGGCAACTACAGACCAAACAAGTATTCCTGAGGACACACGAGGCGATGTGTGTGCGTGATGGAGAGAGTGAGGAGAAGAAGCCTGAGACGTGTTTGTTGTGCAGAAAACGCAGCAAGACAACAGAGCAGGGATCCCCATGAGTCAGACATCGTCTGTGATACCATCGTCTGAGTCAGGTATCCTTCTGCATCTGCTGCTTCCACGATGTCAACAAATGCACAAGGTGACGTCACACATGGTTGTGTTTAGGCAACAACGGCATGGATGGTTAGGTTGAGACCTAGATGAGAACAACCCTACAAAGTCTTCCCTTACAAATACTTGTTTTTTTCTTTTAGAAGACAATCTCATAGTTTATTTGTCCACAAAGAGGAAATTCTTTCCAAACAGTTGCATTCAAAGTGCAGACAGGTAAGACAGAGTACAAACACAAGAGACAAAAAAATGCAGTGGCATTTAACTCACCTCCACCACTGAAATCCCATAATAAAAAGAGGCGTTACTTATTGAGAGCTCGCATGGTGGCTGTTACTAAAACAGGGCCTTCTGCACACGGGTAGTTTATAACTGTGTCCAGAGGGAATGAAGTCCTGGTGGAGTGGATCTGTCTTTTAAACGGCATATCAGTGTCTTACAAAAAAAGCAAAGGGTGACTTTGTATTTCTAATGCAGAAACAAATGTTGTTTCTGTTTATGGTATTAAGAGAAAATGGGTTCAAGCAATGCTTTTGTCTGCAATTGATTACGATGACATTTTATACATGCATGCAAATTCATCTTGCTTGAAAATGTTAAATTCAGTGTACCATGCCGCGCTGCCATTTGTCTCTAATTCTGGATTGCGCACAGATCCCTGCAGTTTGTCTGGCACACTTTTCTTGATAAGGCCATTTGACATGAACTGCCTCGTCACGTATATTCTCTCCTGACTCCTAAAACTATCAGTGGTCACATGACTTCTGTATGTCGTTCCTGGAAACCTCACTGTCCGTGGTGAAAGAGCGCTTTAAATTTTTGCTTTCTCATCTGGGTGTCAACTACAGAGTCACTTCAAATTAGACTCTACTGTAAGATTTTAGAAACTAAATTAAGGATTAATTTTTTTTCTGACACAGAATGTACAGAAAGCTGCTAATTTGAGTTTTTTCTCAGTCAAGTCCAGTTAAAAAAATCTGATCAAATATATCATATATATCACACCGCCATGAAAAGTGGCTTTTGGTGTCGGTGACGCGTAAATCGCTGACAAAGCGCTGACATTTGATGACTTCAGCATGAGAATGGGCTGGTCTGTAGCACAAACCAGGACACCTGCGGACATCAGCGATGACGTCAATAAATTCAGAGTCTGTGGTGGATTTATTCTGTAAATCAACAGAACCAATTCAACCCTAAACTACAGTTTAAATTATTCACAGCAAGAAACCATGGATTACCACAATCGTCCCGAAACATGGACCCTTCTAAAGCAGTCAGCAATGTAAGAAGACGCATAAAACGACGAAATTATAGTGCTCAAATTGAAGAAGCGGATCGCTTTTCACTGGATTTGTACCTTGTATGACTTTGTACGAGAAATAAATGATTGACTAAACATCAGAGTCGGTTCTTCGATCCATCAGCCCGACCAGCAGGGCCTGACTTTACTGCACTACATAAACATCACACACTTTATGTTTTGGCTCTCACTGCTACACCAGTCAACAGAAATCCCTGAAGAAGAACAGCTTTAGAGATTTAGCTCAGCAGGACAAAAGGATCTCCAGCATATAAAACTCAAGTGAAGCCGCTTCGGTCAACATGGAGACATCATTGAACACAAAGGTTAGAAAACACGCCTTTAATCTTCAAAAAACCCTAAACTCTCTTTCTCCCCTTCCTCTCGCAGCTTCACCATCACAGCGCCAGCGTTAGAGGTAATATCGTAAATTTGACTCCCCTGCTGCACGCCTGACCCGCTGTTAGTTCATCTCGTTCAGACAAAAGTGGAACCATCAGAGCTGGCTGTGAGCATTTCTGATGTGAAGGATGATATCTCCCCCACCTCGTTTCAGATGCAATAATGGAGGAAAAAAAGGCTCCCACCCAACAAAAGAGGAACGCTCCGGATAAAGCACTTTGTCTGTTGGGTAATGGCCCTTAATGCTCACCTAAATATAGGATATTAGCTTTCTCTCCCTTCAGGGGATAAGGAGATTTTGTTTTGCAGCGGCGGCATCATGAAGCGCCGAGTGTTGCTGACTCAAACCACTATAATGACATGGTAATCCCCTCATTTAGCCGCTGACACGCGACACATTTCTGCCTTCAAAAACAGCGGGGGGGGGGGCTTTTGATTCCTTTATATAAGGAAGAAATAAAATTTAAAAAAAAAAACAGATGACCTCGGTGAACAGGAAACAACATGATACAAGAGTGATAGATTAAAAAAAATTAAAAAAGGGTTTAGCCAAAGAATTTTGTTGTATTTTCTCATGAAATCTACCACAATTTAGAGTCTGTTTTACGTCAGAAGGTAGAGTTTGTACGATGATGAAAAACATGGAAAAGTCATGGAACTGCAAATAGAAATACTGCAATATACTGCAAATGGTCATTTTAGCCAAAGTATGGTCTTTACAATTCAACATCCATTTCTGTGCTTCTTAGTGTTATCATGAGAGCTGAAGTCGCATAAAATCACTCAGTGGAAATGCAGTAGTCTTGTAATTGGGTTTTATCGACACTGCAAAAATATCGCTAAAGTTCTGCACAAATGGAAAGCCGCCTAGTGTAACAAGGCGGTCAACAAACACCCAACAACAACAAGCATCTATGTGACTTTTAAAAGGTGGCTGCTCATACGTGTCTACATGAGATACAGAACGTCATCATGCCAAAGAGAGTCTTGTAATGTTCGGGACCCTAAATCCAGCCTACAGAGAGACGTCACCCCCGGGAACTCTGTGCTTTGTAGTCCCTCCATTCACCCTGCCCAACGTCTACGACTTTTATGTGGTAGAAGAACACAGAACTTCCTTCACTTGGAAGGAATTACATATTTGGCATTGCGCACACATACATGTACATAAAGACATAATTGTGCAAGGGGAATATGTCTTTTGTTGCCAACACAAATGTGTTTCCTATGAAAATGCAAAAGAGTTCTTTTTCTAACACTTTTCGCTGAAATGAAACTGAACTTCCGGGGCTCAGGTCACTAGATTTCAAGGAGGGCTATTCAAAACTTGTGGAGCCACATCTGTTCCACTGTCCTCAGTAAACAGTCTGTTCAAGGTTAACATGATTTCAGCGTGTTAACCTTGTATTTAATAAGTACCTAAGGTTTGGTTTTTTTTTTGTTTTTTTGACATTTTCTGAAACCCCCTTGTCTACAAAGCTATGCTTAAAAATTCTGGGATTTCCAAGATGAGATTATTAAATCAAAAGTATAATCTACACAGTCTTCTTCCTGATATGCAGGTGTGTCATTTTGTCTACATTTTTTCACACCAGTGTCAGCAGCACAGTTTTGATCCAACCTGCAGAGATTTTGCTGAACTGTGAGCCAGACCACAATAAACCTAATTAGTCATTTCAAATCACATTTGCGTTAAATTACCTCGGCATGCCTCCATATGTTCATAGTTCATGCACGCTTATGAATAAAACAAGGAAGTCTACAGCTGCTGAGGCGACAGAGAGGGAGGAGCAAAGAAATATGCAAGAATATGTGAGCGAATTCTGAGAAAAAGAGGGAAGTACAGCAGTTAAATAAAGAGTCAAGAGCAGATGCAAAGACAAACAATGTGGAGTTCAGTTTCCTGCTGTGTGATGCTATTTATCCTTTTTTTGGGAGTAAAAATGAAACATTATTGAGAGCTTATCGCTCAGCAGCAGAAGAAATGCAGAGGAATCCATCTTGGTGGCACCACTGCTGAGACACTTATCGACAACCTTAAGAGTTTCACGGCACATTATTCATCAGATAATTCAGAAACAGCGGTGGGAGGTATCGACAGAGGAGAGTGCCAGAGCTGAGAAATTCAGGAGAAAAATAAGAGAAAGATTTTTTGAGATGTTGAACTAAAAGCTTCATTACCAGCTGTTTTTTATTTTTTCTTCAAAGTTTTTATATTAAAACGGTCTTCTAAGGTCCAGATGGGATTATCATTACAGGGGGAGGTGGGGAATTAAATAATACTTCACTCCTCTGTAATTTGGTTTATTGCTCTCGATGGCATTTGTGCTATCAGGAAATGTCAGGATATGATCTGTAAAGGACATTCAGCAGGATGAAGCCAAAAGCCTCTCGAGGGCAGAACGTGAGCGTAAAAATGGAAACAAAGATACCGCAGTCAAAAACTGTAGTCCTTCTCAGAGTCATAACTCAGTCAGACTGGAACATGCAGACATGACACACATTTTAACCCTTTCGAAACTGGATCGTTAGTTTTTTCGTTGACGGGATCCAAAAGCTCCAGAAGGAGAACGAGCTCAAATACTCGCATGAAACCAGTAATCTCTTAAACGGGGTTATCATCCAAGTATAATGTGTCAATACACATACTCATAATCCCCGTCTGACGTCACATCCAATAATCAGCAGTCATCAGTCATGTCATGAGACAAACACAACCGAGGAAACACTGAAAACTCTCTGAATCAATCAAAATGTCAAGTGGAATAAACCTGATAAACCTGCTGACATTTGTCTCGGCGCACACTCGAGCGCAGATCTGTAAGTGAGCTTCAAAACAACAACTGTGCCGCACAAACACAACAGGACTACACAACTTCTACCTGAAGTGTCGTGTATACTGTAATCTTGCTCGGGTCCTCAGAGGGCAGAGAACCACTCACATGTTAATCCAGAAATGGATTCCAGCTGGTGTAAATTACATGAGACAGAGAGAGGGGAGGTGTCAGAATAAAAGATTGTCAGGCAATTTCAGTCGAAGCAGAAGCACGATGTGGAGAGACAAACTGTACTTCCCCGAGGAGACAGGACAGTCAGGATGAGGCTGAACGATGAAGGACAGAGACAAGAGACAGAGAAAGAATGCTAGGTGTTTAATTTGATATTTTTTTCTGATCTGCAAACGCTTTCGTTAAAGGCAAAGAAACGATTGGTTGACGTTAGCTGAAGATGGCGGTCATGTTAAACAGGAAATCACATTGACTCGTGTGAACCGTAGTCTACAGGGTCAAAGATGCCCGCTTTCTTAACCCATCCATCCTCCTCCCTAAGAGGTTTTGTGGCACCAGAACAAGGTCACGCTTTTTTCCTGATAGATAAACGTTATTACACCTGAAACCACTTCAAGTTCATGTCAGGTTCATGTTACGAGCTGTTTTAAGTACTTAAGTAAATGACCCGTGCTGCCATTTGTCTTGTCTCAATTTTTAAATGCAAAACCTGCAAAAAAAAAACACACTGAGACAGTCATAGCATATATGACCATACATGGTTAAGATGTTTTTTTGTTGCTTTTGTGGTTTGTTTTATCAGAAAATACTGTGGAGAAAATGTTCATGCGGGAAAAAAATTGTAACTCAAGCCTCGCTTCTCACCCAAAGCTAATCATATCATCCTTACTCTAGTTTCATAACTGACATGTTTTTAAGATTTTCTGCTAACAAACAAAGATGGCATAAACATTTCATATAGAAGATTCTGTTGTGAATCTATGAGTTTTTATGTGCCGTAAACGCAGTATCAGTGTTCATCGTTATGCAGATGACAGTCTACTCTATAGCTGTTCTCTGTATCTCTGTTAAATAAGAATCCTTCAGTTATTTGGAAAATGCCTCCATGGCATTCAGTGTATGAATGACTGAAATTACCTCGAAGTGAATCAGACCAAAGCAAAAATGCAAAGAGAAGATGTGTGCTTGCACTATCACAGCAAATTACAGAAAGAAATATGGGTGTTATAGACTCATTTAAAGAACTCAGTCATGGTTAGATGTTACGCCGAGAAAATGAGAACATATATGCACCCTTTAATTAAACCCTGCCTCCTATAATCTTCTAACACAACTACTATGAAAGAGTAAAACACTTTTAAGGTAATGAGAAAGCAAAGTAACTTTTCTGTTAATATCATGAGGAAATGTTGCTTATAAATGTACCAAGAGATGCAAAAAAAAAAGATACAGAATGTATCACCAAATATTGTATTTCATTTGTTTGCTGGCAAAATAGGCAATCTTGCATTACAGTATCCACTCATTGTGACTACAGCATATTTTTGGGAACCTTTTCTATTACTTTTAACCAAAATTACGACATTTCCCTTACCTGAACCAAAGTGCTTGTATTGCCTAAACTGGTGTAAAAGTCCTGCACTTTATATTCAATTCCCCTTCACCGCCTCTTTGTGAACTACATGGTCAATGAATGTAGTGTTTTGATGCCTGGAACAAACGTCTCTGAACATAATGCAGGCATTGATTACGTGGCCACAACATCATACATAAGAGCAGTTTAGTAATATGCAAACCCAAAATCTAGGAGACAGGGCTGTTTGATTACAAATTTCCAAGTGTTAGAGTTACACGAGTATTTTAAGTAGCTCCGTGACTGCAATGCATTGTTCAGTGTCAAAAATGTACCTTCTACCACTAACCTTATTAAAAACTAAAAGAAAGAACAAATTACAATCAATACCTAAATGAATGATTAAAAATGTCTGATGTAGAATTTGACTAAACATATTTGACTTAAATTTCAGTGTTCATCAATCTCTAAGGTCTTATATTTCCTTCAGGTTTCATTGCATTGCCTGAGAGTCTCATATCTCATATGATATAATGTATATTTTCTGCATAGTTGTTTATTATTATGTTAATAAAGTTACATGATGTCTACACTGACTGAAACATTCAGTTTGTGCATTTTTGCTGGCTGCACCATCACAATTTTCATTTTATTTTTTTTATTTTTCATTTTACTTATTTTATTTATTTATTTATCTATTTATGTGTGTAACTTCAGACACATCTCCCCAAAGTTCACATATTTGGCATCTTTACAAAATCTATGTTTTTTTCAGAAAAAAATTAGAAGAAGAAGAGTTACAGTTGCAGTTACAGCTGTTATAGCTGCTTCGTAACAAAATCCTTTTGCACATGCATTTTTGCTCATTTCTCACAGATGATTCAGGGTGAAGAAAAGCACAAAAGAATGAAGGGGAAACAACGAGGCAGAGGGAACAGGACAGAGGTTTGGAAGAAGAGATGGATGAGTGGCTGAGTGGAGGGCGGCTGCAGCAGTGTGAAGGTGACAGATTGACCCCTGGGTCTCCTCTGCACCCGGGAGAGTCGGACCGCCGGGGTGAAAGCTTCGGAGGCGAGCCAGCGGGGAAAACAACAAACTCCATCGTCAGCAAATATAGAGGAGGAGGAGGAGATGGGGATGGACATAAGAGATATGGAAAGTGGGGGGGTGAGTTTGGAGTCGATTAGAGAGAGGAGAGGTGTGTGGATGGATTTACTGTAAGCAAAAGAGGAGGAGGGGATGAAATGAATATGAATGAGAGAGGAAGGTGAGAAGAGAGGATTCATTTACTGTAAAAGAGAGGAAAAGAAGCGGAGGAGGGAAAATGAATGAATCAATGGAATGAAAATTTCTTTCATTTAATTTTATGTTACAGAGTGCAGATATTACACTAACACTCATCTGAGCATAAAATTTAATAACAAGAGAGATGAGCTCCGAACCACGAAAACGGTTGAACAAAAGCCAAAAGTCTTAAAGCATAATTCTGGTTTATTACAATGTGGCTCTATTTTTTGTAGCCTGTGACCCGTCTGACTTTGGTCTCCGTGTTTTGAAGATTTAAATTACTTTGCTGAGTGGTATTAGAATAGAAATGGTGCACAAAACTACATAAATAAGACCCACATTATAATAAATTTTATTATCCTTTAACCAGGACTAGGTTGTAGGACAAGGTATTTTGCTTGTCGCTCTAAACTCCATGAATAAAATTCAACTCGGAAGCACTCATATTTTTCCAGCTATGCATCAATGGCGTACATCATTAAACTTTTGATTGTCAAAGTGCTGTGCCACACACACAAGAAGCTAACGAGTCACCTGTACAACAGCACTGCGTCCACACAACCACACCAGCAGGTAGGTATGGTGTTATTCATTATTTCTGTTATTGTGAAAAAATTCCTTTAAAAAGACCCAAACCAATAATTTGTTAGTCTATCTCTTTGTACTTCCTAACTTCCTGTCAGCTCCGAGCCCACTGACTCCTACTAAAGTTAAAGTTTAACAAAATCTATTAACCACAAGTTAACCACAATGTTGTCAGAATTCAAAATAAACATGTGTTTTCGTGGTAATGAAGTAACACACGCTGCTAATTGATGTGTTGTCTGGACAACAGTGGAGCTCTGTGGCACAGAGAAAGAAATCACATTCACCATTGTTTCTTTTCATGGATTTTGTTTACCATAAAAAATCAAAATGTCACCAGACTTGACAGAGTCTCAATTCTGATCTGCGTCTAATTTCACAGAGGCATTTACAGAAGGCTGACTCATTTGTGAATAGATTTCACTTTGGAATTAAATTCTTACATAAATCGGACTTGATCAATCTTCTAGAGAGAGAGAGAGAGAAACAACACTCGGACCAGCAAATCTGAGCCCTCTGCTTTCACTCGTTCGATAGCACAGGCTCCAAAGTCAAAGACTGACCTTCAACAAACAATAGAGGCTGATAGAGCAATGCAAAGAGAAAGAGAGAGAGAGATGTTGGGGGAGGACAGAAAGACAATAGACAAAGTGGAGCGAACGATCCGGTGAAGATACGACTTCATCCTCTGCATACAGACAACAGCAAATGTGACATCGGCGCTCAGAGTGATTGAGCTCTGAACTAAAGCCTGTATTATCACCACAACAGCTGTTTGTGGTTTAGTCTCTGGAGAAGCTCAGTGAACACGGAGAAACACAGAGGAGGTGGGTGATCTGAAGTGAAGCGTCGCATTATTTCACAAATCCTCAACAAGAGAGATTTTCTCTAATAACTGCAGATATGAGATACAAACAAAAGCAATAGAAAGGTGTCTGCTTCCAGCTTTCAGTGTGCACATGTGATGCAAGATCACACACACAAAATTACTGCATAAAGCTTCACTGATCAATATCTTTTTTCATTCATAATAAACCAAACCACTCAAAAGAGCTGCTCACAATAACAGAACCACAACTTTGTAGCTTCACAATGTTTTCAAGCCTCTTTTATGTCCTAGCTTTTGTTTTCTGAGACAATCTGTTAGAACATTAGGCAGGTTTCCATTAACCCTCAAATTGCACAAATTGAACTTGCAACTTGCCTAATGGGAACACATCAGTTTTTAAAAAAAAAATAAATAAAAGAACTCCCATTTATTGCAAAAAAGTTTTTACGCTCACACGAGGTGGCATCTCAGGTGATTTGAAAAAGTCATGTTTTGCAAAGTTGCAATGGAGAGACACTTTTGTCACCTTCATAGGTCACGTGATGCTATGGCTGTGTGCTTGTCGATAGGAACTGCCTCCCTCTGGCATGATGCAGCAGGCACTACAAGAGGTGTTCTTGCATCACATGACTCAAAACGTTTAGCGGAGGCGAGGATGGCAGGATGTTGCTGTGCTGGCTCTCTGTATATAACCGAGGTAACATACAGTATCCCATGCAGACTAATTAACAAAACATTACCTAGATCTATTTTTTCTCTCAATGGCCACTCCCTGGTGCCGTAAAAACACACTGCAAGACGCTCACAACACAAGTGATATGGTTTACAGAGATCACTAAAAATAATGCACGCGGCGAGGATCATACTTGTTGTTTTGCCATTTGTCAGTGGCGTTGGAAGATCCCCTAATACACCTTCATTCAGAGCATATGAGTTTTCTGGACATGGTTTTCAACATGGGGTTGGCAACAATGCAGTTCAGATATCAGCGGTAACCACTGCATGAATCCATTGCAAAGTAGCGGCGATAAGATAGCCAGTCACATGCACCAACATGCTCACACAGGCGGACTAGCTCACCACAACAAACTACAGAGAAGCTCAGATTACAACACAGAGAGGTAGCATGACTTTATTCTCTAATCAGGACGCCATTGCTGCACTATATTGCCAACTTTATTAACTTTCACAAATTTGTGGCTTCATTTGCTTGTGTTGTGTCAATTTGCATGTGTTTTCCTAATTGCGTTAAGCTCTCAGAGCCACCGTACCCCTCCCGAACAGAAATAAGCCAACATGAATACATGTCGGACTGGATAAAGGAGCGGAAATGAAATGACAATTCAGGCTGATTATCTGCTGGTACAGTACTTGGATGAACATTCTTGGTAAGTTTCCATCACTGCAGCAGAGAGAGGGGTTGGCAGCGGACAGAAAGAATGAAAGAGGGAGATTAGAGAGAGCAAGAGAGAGAGAGAGAAACAAATAAAATACAGAGCACGGATGAACGGAGAGTGAAGAGGAGGATGAGAAGAAGAGGAGCAGCGAGATGAACAGAAGGTTTGTCTCCTGTGGGATCGCACACACCTCCAATAGTTTGAGGTTCAGTCTCCTTTGTGACACCCGCTCCTCTCCAGGCTAACACCAACAGAGAGGAGAAACAAACCTCTGGAGGAGCGTCTGTGCAGACAAAATGCTGGCAACCAGCAGCTCTCACAGTGCGGAGGAGAAGTGTGCCGGCAGAATATGTTTATCTTTATATTTGTTGGTTCAGGCGTTAAAAATGTGAGGATTTCCTGCATTTCACTGATTCATTTGAATATTCTAAATTTTGAGGCTGCTGGTGGATAAAAAATTTAAGGACATAAGAGAAGATTCTTATATCTTCTGATACCAATGTATCAGTATTTACTCTAAAAGAGAAGTTAAAGCCCAGAGTTTGGCTGAATCCAGCTGGCACTGAATGTCAACATGATGTCAGAAAAACACTGGATTCTCACAATGGATAAACTGGATTTTTAGCTTGAATTATGTCACCAAAACAAGATATTTTAAGCCAAAACATAATCTTTTCCAACCATAATCAAGTTGTTCTTTGAGCCAAACCACACATTAACCTCAGCATTGTTAAAATATAAAGTTTTAACATACCTGCTCAATTATTATGTACAAAGGTTCCTAATTTTTGATTTGCAGAAATTAACAAGGCCTACATTTGTGGCAACTAAGTTACAGGACTTGGACCTGAATTCCTCAACAAATTAACCAAAGACTCATCAGTTTTCAGCAGAAATGGTTAGAGGGTTTCGTTACTCTTTAAAAGTTAGCAGCTATATGCTTATGCTTGGTCACTGATACAAATTTAACAGGAAGAGACATTCAAGCTTTAACATTTTACATGTTTACAATATCAGAAAAAAACACTTTTAGATGTAAGTAGTTTTGAAATTGTGTAAATGGTTACGATGGTATGGTTAAAATTTTGCATGGGTTGTATCGTAGTATTACAGTATGCCAAGGTATTTAGAAATCCTGCAGTTAATATTGACTGCATGCTTATACTGTCATATACCATATTATATTTTTTCAAGGTATAAAATAATACATACTGCCCAAGGCTAGTTAAAATAGAAATTTTGCCATTATTATGCAACACTGTATTAAAAAAGCAGTCGTTTCAGGCGTACATGTTATTTTTCTGTCTTTAAAGAGAGTGATTGCAGTTTTTTTTAACGATGCATTGCTTGTTGAAGTTAATCAGTGAACCACCCCAGCTCATTCAAGCCTCCATATTTAGGCTATTTACCATATAAATTGGAAGGCATGCTTAAGAGTTCAGTGTCTCATTGTTTTAGTTGTGATTTACAGGAATTACATCTCATTTTATTCTATGAAACAAAAACGCACAGATTTTTGAGCTGATTTTGACATAATTATCCTGGTTTTCAGTGTGCTGAGAAGTGATTAACAAATGGAAAATGAGTTCTGTGATGCTGCTTCATCAGCTACTGTATCGTATGAAACACACTCTGATAAAAACAGAGCATACGCTTTGCTGCCATCAAAACAACCGGCGAGTCCCTTTATTCCTGCAGGAATCCAGAGTGTGTGACTGCCAAGATGTTGGCTGGTGACTGGATGAAACGCCAAGCTGCTTTTATTTGTTTCAGATGGTGTTTGGACTGAAACTCGCTACAAAGCAGATTCACGAGAACAGATTCTGTGTTGAGAGAACTGTTGCAGGTTTTTTTCCTTTTTTTTTTTTTTACATTTTTTCTTTGGATGCTTTTTGATTTGGAAATGTAATTTGGATTATAGAGTTGAACAAAGCAGAATAATTCGCCTTTAAAGTGAGATGTTCTGTGTTAAAAATAAAATGTAATCATACAAATGTGACAAAGGTCCCAACAATTTTAGTTTAGCATTGAAGGATCACAGATAACTGGTTTCACAGATTTGGATTTTGGCAGAGCACCAAACTCCCATTTCTATCCTGGCAGGTTCAGCTGACACCAGTTAAGTACAACATGCAGAATATTACTCCAATTATATTTAAACAAGCTTCTGGCAGTTAATAACACATCTTTTAACAGCAGATCACTGAACTACTCAAACTGCAAGAAAGAGAAGCAAATTATTGACCTGGGAGAAATCCTACTGATCATCCAGCAGTCAGATTCATGGATCGGCCCACCATGAATCAGACGTCATTCAAACTAACTATCAAAACCAGCAAATAAGGCAAAATTTCAACCCAATTCAAAAGTTGGTCAGAGGAAACCAATTAATGGTTGAAAAAAAAGCTTAATCCATATAGTGTCTGCCTGCTCATCTAGGAACACTGTAGCCAGGGTCGGGATTATCAACTCTAATTCTGAGACCATGGTATCCAGAAAAAGGCAGCAAGTTTGTGTTCCAATTGGGTGCTTAATATCAACAACCCTACACTGCAGCTTTTGCTGATGCCACAAATATCACAGTGGATGTCAAGAAATGTAAAAAGAGACAGTAGAACTTGAGAGACAAGTACGTCAGAAAAAGACTTGCTATGAGCAGCAGGGACCCAGGTGCGGAAAAAGTGCTCATGTTGTTTTGTGCCTTGCTGACTGGCATTGCATATGAATCAGCGGGACACAGAGTCAAATTACGATGACAACAAGGTAAATGGAATATGTTCTGGTGGTGTAATTGCACAGCAATGCAAACACACCACCACCCAACGACGCAGGCCACTTGCAAAGCCTCTTTATAGAGCCTACATATAACTATAAATCAGCCTTTAGAGACAGGATGAAGAGCCAACACATCTGGAGGAACATCGTAATAGGAGTGCTGCTTCTTCCTGCTGACCTTTAAAGGTTCTCTAATCATTTCTGACTGGAAGGAGGCCCCAGGGTACGCCTGAAACAAACTGTGGACCTGGGACCCCCTCCGGGTTCCTCCAGGAGAAGCCAGAGGAGAAGCAGGCCTCGACTGCCTTTCCTAATCCATGCCATCATGACCTGGACTCGGATAAGTGTCAGAAAATGGACAAAAGAATAGAAAATTCCTCCATGTCTTTGGGGCTTTGAGCCTGTGTTTAAGACTTGCTGCACCACGCTGTGGCAGAGTTTATTCCAGACTCACTGTAGCATTTAAATTCTGATCATGTCCTGGCACATTCATTAGCTGTCTCATAAATATTGATTTACTGTCTATTAAGCATTTATAAATCCCTAAATAAATATTGAATTAATGTAAGGTTAAACAAGACGCCATATCAGCATGCATCATTTTCTCTCCATCCATCCCTCCTTCTGTCTCTCCCTTCCCTGCAGAAGTGTCGTGCCTTCTTCCGCAGCCTCCACCTGCCTTTTTTAGCCCAGAAATGATGACGTGATTGACAGTTTGCCTTTGTTTGCCCTCCAGTCTGTCTGACCTCTGCCGGCCTCTCGCCAGGACCAGTCTGGAGTCGTAAAAAGGGCCAACGAGCTGAGCTGCGTGTTAATCACACTGTTGCTAAAATTAAAACATGACTCCCTCCTCTGCCGCTGACAGGATCTTCCCCATCTCTCTGGGAGGTGTTGGATGCCCGCGGAGAGCCGAGCGGCCAAAACCTTTCCTTCCCGTCTGTCACTGTCGCTCTCCGTCACTGTCTGAGCTTCTGTTTATCTGCCTATGAGCTTGTTTGTTTCCCTCTTTATTCTCTCTCTATTGATCTGACCTGGCTCTCGGATCGTCTCTTTCTTTCCTTTTCCCTTCCTCCTCCTAAATAAATCTGCCGTCTGCTTACATCAACAGTTAAAGTTCAAGGAAAACGTTTCTCCATGTAGGACCCGGATCTAACTGCCTGAACTTTGAAGGCTTCGGCATGCGGGGAAACGCTAGCGTGACGATGCATCTGAGCCTCCACTCTGCTGCCAGGAAGCTGCGGTCCTCAGAGCCCCCTCCTTCTCCTCCTGCACTGCTTTGTTTCCGTGGCAACACATCCTTGACACTCGCTGTGTGGATGTGACTGGAGGCCGACACTTTGGGACGTGCAGGGCTTTCTGGCTTGCTAACAAACTGGAGCCATGACTCAAGTCTTTTGCTGGATGTGAGGTAATCCAGACTTTCCAGAAAAGCCCAGAATATTATGTTTGACATCCCAGACTTTAGTTAAGTGTACACAGGTCCTTAATGTTTTCCTGTGATGCTTTCTAAAGAAAAAGGAAGTTTAGTCAAGCTTTTCTCTGTATGCAGAGTTTTGTTTCAACTACATTTTTTAAAAAGTTCAATTTGGGCAAACAGCAGTTTGTCAACAAGTAAAGCTTCGACAGCTGCGCCTTAATTTGCCAAGAAAGAAGTGTGTGTTGCCAAAGGTTGGCATATTTTGTAAATTCTTTGCCGCAATTTACACTTTGCCACAGACGCCAGCAGTGTAACTAGGTGCCGACACGTTCTCATACCAACTCGTCACATGCTGCAACTTTGTCATTGGACTTCCATGTCTACATATTACAAGTTAGGTATCCTTCTGCTTCTGTTGTTTACGCTCCAAATGCACATGTTTGGGTGACGCATCACGTGGTTATGTTTAGGCAACAACAACAGAGATGGTTAGGATTGGGGCAAGGAGGCACATCGTAAAATCACATTCACATGGAAAACCAACACCAGATTCCTGCATCAAAGTCCAGGTTTGACCCATCGCCCTCCTATCCTGCCCGCACTATAAGTGCCCCGTACGCTACTTGTATAACTTTGTTACTGGCAGCGTTACAACCTGACACTATGCTGGTGCGTATTATGTCCACACAACCAATTTGGTCAGGCTGCATTATCACGTGACCCCACCCGTGCGCGTATCGGACGGACATGGTAGGTTCTGCATATAGTAACAATGCGACCATTTCTGTTCAGCCACATTCTCAACTGACGCCGTCCGGCAGAGTTCCACACAAACACCAAAGTTGCCTTTTGGCGTTGCGCACTTATGCCAAAAAAACTGACAGAGTAGAAGTATTCGACAAGTTCGGAATGAGAATGGGCTTGAGGTGCCCAACTTCAGTTCTGAGCACTTAAAGTTTGGCATTTGAGAGTTGAAAAAGTCTAAACTTTTGGGTAAAAGTTTCACTCATCACTGTCACTTTTTTACCAAGCCACCCAAACACGCTGGAGGGGGGGCGGGACAAACATCAGACCAACTGTCACATCTAACATGCACGAGTGCTGTACAACAACGAAAATGGAGGAGAAACATATTAATATGCTTTAGGTTACATGTTAAAATATGTTGTCTGTATATTTACCATAGACAAGTACTGTGTGTTTGAGGCGGATCATCAGGGAGTTCTGATAAATTTGTGGTTTTGTATCAAGAATCATTCTTGACTACCACAGTTCTGCTATTAGTCCATGTAATATGTCAAACTATGTTCCCTTTTCATAAAAACATGAAACTTTGTACACTTGCTGCACTTACTTCATACTTTCGATTGCATGATGTTGTTGCCATGGTGCTGGTATTTAATTTTAACACACTATACATGCCAACACTAACTAATGTGGTGTTAAGAGTTCTGTCATTTCATGTATTTCTGTGAGATTTGTCTGAAATAAATTGAATGCTGAGTTCCACACAAAGTCAACACCTACATGTTTCAGTAAAACAACCTCAGTAACCTTTGGATAACAATCTTCACAAAAACTTAATGTATTTGTGTGGAATGCCCTTAAACTTCATGCAGCTGCTTGTCAAGGTAAAATCCGTCCTTGTTCAGAAATAGTTCATGCTGTACTTTGGCTCAGGGTTGTTATACAATTAGCAAAGTTAGAAGTTCTGCATTCGGACCTTCTAACGCTTTAGTTTTTCCCACTAGATTAGTTTTACACAAAGGAAAAGGCAGTGCTTTTTCAGCAGAATGCATTTGCCGATTTAATAAAACATTCATCTTTCAGACACGTATGAGTTCAGTCTCTTGTGGATAAACTATAAAAGACTGGAATTTAACATAATTTAACTGATTCGTTTAGAGCACTGACAAGAAAACGTGTCTTTATTCTCACATTGTGTGATCTGGTTTCGTGCAAAAATAAATATCAAAATCAAAAGGTAAACACCTTATAGAGTAAATATCTATGTAAATATGAGTCTGAATATACAGCTGTGTATTTTGCAAACAGTTTATATTGTATGTTTGCACAGAAGCATGTTTGATAGGTGTTTTTCATGTTTTCTGTCAAATAGGTAAGAACTTTTTAAATGAATGTTTGTGATAAAACAACCCAATTCCCAGAATAAATGTTGACATTGTTTCGGCAAAGATATTTAACATTTCTACATTATTGTGTAGTGAAGACGTTTAAACTTTAGGTTTCAAAAGCGCTATGGTTAACAAGTGTGGTTAAAGTGTGGTTATATTCAAGCACAAAAATCACTCGGTCATGGTTAGGAAAACATTGTGCAGCTGAAAACAGTGGATGTGTCAGCTAAAAGCACAAAGTTTTGGTTCTTTAAAGCACGACTGGAAACGCCAGGATATACTGCTACAACACACCATGTTGGTGCTTCAAAATGCTGCTCAAAATCAGCTTAAAAACATTGTTTCAAAATGCATCAAAACATGTCAGGATGTGTCATTAAAAACACAATGTCTCAGTGCTTCAATATGTTTCCGAAAACTTTGGGAATTGTCAGCTAAAACAAAACAGTTTGGTGCCTCAAACCAGGGCTGAAAACAGCACGATGTGTGGTGAAAACACAAAACAACACAGAACATAGGGATGAGATTGCTAAAAACAACCCATTTCGGTGCCTCAAAGGCATCTGAAAGCGCCAGCATGTGTTGCTTGAAAAGCTCTGTTTTGGGGCTGACAGTGGCGGGATGAGTCGCCTAAAACACCGTACCAGTGCTTCAAACCACAGCCGAAAACATCAAGGTGTGACAGCTAAATCAACCTGTTTGGTGCCACAGTTGAAAACACAAGGGTGTGTGGTTACAAACATATTTTAGTGCGACAAAATGCAAGTGAAAACATTCAGATTTGTCAACTACAAACACCCTGTTTTGCTGCCTTAAATGGGCTGAAAATGCCACGTGTGACTACAAACACAGCATTTTGTTGCATTAAAACACAACTGAAAATGTTGGGATGTGTCGCTAGAACACAACATGTTAGTAACTCAAAACACATCAGCATTTCGGTTCTTCAAATACAGCTTAAACCAGGATGTGACAGCTAAAAACACTCTTGCTTGTTGCTTCAAAATAGGCCTGAAAATGTCAGAATTTGTCGATATCAAAAAAAACATCATTTTGGTGCCTTGAAACGCTGCTGAAAACGCCCTCCCCTCAACTTCTGATGAGAAAGTCAGTTCATATTCTCTATCTTTGGAAAACGTTGATATGATTATGTATGAAATGTACAAATGTAACACGTCTGTGGTTTTCAAAAACGTACAACGCCAACATTTCTTTATGGCAGATTTTCACACTTATAGATTTCCTGATGAGACTACAAAGATGGTGGATGCACCAAACTGCTCGAATAAAGTCATTAGCGGCACGGTGAAATGTCAGCAAAGGTAAATGAGGCTCAGCGAGGAGAGTAAAGGGTAAATGTAGTATAATAAGACAGAAATTGTAGCCCAGAGAGACTTTAAAATCCTGCTGCTGGATCACAACAAACACCTTCCTCCTTCTCTCCTGTATTTCCTTCCCTGTCTCGTTCACGTGGCTGAAGAATATTAAGATGGATGGATGAGCCTGAGCACAAACACTGGACACACGGAGGAGAAAGAAAAAGCAAATGAAGAGCGATGGAGGAGGGGACGATGTCTTTCTGCACACAGAGGCAGCAAAGTCAGATCCGTCTGTTCTCTTCAACAGAGCAACTTGAAAAGAGAAGAAAGTGTTTCCAACAAGAAACTGACCGAAGTGACGCGTCCATCGACTCAATGACAAACGGCGTTAAATTTCACAGTGGGTTTGGAAGTGCGGCAGGTAACTGGTGTCACTGGGAGATGAATTTCTTCGTTGATGAAAGATGACAAGTGAAGAATCAGCTGCTTCTGGGGTTCAAAAGTGTTGAGTGATGAACTGGAGGTGATTAATTTTCATCACTTCTGATGAAGATGAATAAATAACGTGAAAGTGTTGCGTCTGACGGGGAAGAGTCTTTTTTTAAGTAACACTGGCGCTTCTTCCAGATTTGAGCTCTTTGCTCACAGTCTGACTCTCTTCTCTCCTCTATCACAGTTTCTTGTCATCGTCAAATCAGAGAAATTAAAAAACATTGGAAAGGAAGCAGGCGTCGGACGCCGCGGGGTGCGATCGAGCGGAGGTTCGGCAGGCAGAGTGAGCCATGTGACGCTGTGATCGCGCCGTGTTAGCAGGTTGTGTTAGCATCCTCTGCTGCTCCGCTGTCGGACATTAAATATTTACAGGCAGCGCTAATTAGAGGAGGCACAGAGGGTGAACACACACACACACACACACACACACACACACACAGATGTACAGTTAACTGAACCTCTTCATTCAGTCTCGCTCATTCACTCACATAAACCGCAGATATAAACCCCTCCTTCTAGCACACACTCATACAGTACACACACACACACACACACTCACACACAACTCATACAGTACACACACACACACACACACACACACACACACACACACACACACACTCTCACACACACACACACACACACACACACACACACACACACACACGCACCGTCTTTCTGTCCACTGAGGCTCTGAATTATTCCTGTTTGATGAGAGCAGCAGACAGCTGCTGAACTTCATCACTGCTGGTGAAATAGTCGTTTAATGGAGGAAATTATGTAAATCATAATAATAGAAAAGCGTGTTAGAGTTTATATCCATTTATGGAGACCAAATTTTTTAAAAAATAAATTAATAAATAACAGTTTTCCGCAGCTTCGGGTTTGATTTGTCCTCATGCTGTAGACTCAAACATGTCGTGTCACAATAAAAACTGTGTTAGCACGCAGACCGAAATCCGTTCAGCGTGAGGTTATTGGACACTAACGTCCAGCCCGATCTCACTCACAGCCCGTCTGACACTGAATTTCAAAAGCACCTGTGGCGGCGGTTTGATATGCATCGGGTGGCGACAGTTTTCCTGTCCGTTCTCTAGGCGGATTTCCACAAATTGAAACTGCGAAAACAAAATACAACCTAATGGAAAGACGTTGATATGAGAAAAAAAAACAACTTCCATTTATTTCAAAAAGGTTTTTACACTCCCATGAGGCGGTATTTCATAGATTTTAAAATTAATTAGATTTTTTAAAAAAGTCATATTTTGCAAAACTGCAATGGAAACACTTTTTTTGCACTTTTCCAGCTCACATGATGCTGTGTCTCTGTGCTCGTCAGTAGGAACTGGCTCCTCATGATGCAGCAGCAGCTACAAAAGCTGTTACTGCATCACGTAACTCTGAGACAGCTGAGTGAATCATCAGGAAGTTTTGAATCCACAATTCCTCTGTGAAATCGTGGACTATCAGCTCCCAGAAATCCCTCATATGTGGCCATTAAGGGCTCGCCTTTCCATTACTGCTCGCATAACAACCAACGCCTGCGTGGCCTTGCATTAGAAATAAAGCTGCTGATGTTTTGAACATCCATCACCATGCTTCTTGGACTGTTATCTCCGAAGGAAAAGTTGCATAAATTCTCTCAGTGGAAACGCAGTCATCTCGCAATTGTGTTTTAAGATTTTGAAATTATGAGGTTTTATCTGTAATGGAGCTTTGTGAGGTCATTGGCTGATGAAGATAAACCAGTGGAGCTTCATCATTTTTATATATTTATATTTAGAAAAGCAAGAAAAGTGTTTCCATTGCAGATTTGCAAAATATGGCCTTTTGGAATCACCTGAAATATCACCTCATGCGGGCATTTAAATTGTGGAGCACTTTCAGTTGTTACTGACTTCCGTCTGTCAGCAAGTTGTTAGCAGTAATTTTCCATCCTGAGTTACTTTCTGACAATTGCGGTGGGAAAAAAAAATAGTATATAAAAATATATAAAAACAGCTGTGTATATGCAGCATACAGTAAAGGTTACAGTCATTATGAGCAGAGGAGTGATAATTCCCCGAGCTGTCAGCGCATTTGCAGTGAAAAGGAGAAGCAGAGAGGTGGAGGACTCGTCAGCCAAAAGTGGCGGTGCAAACGTTAATGCTCGGAGACGGGACAGAGGCAGCAAAAACAGACGTGTCAATCGGAAGACATCCGCCGTTAATCACATGTGTCAGCGAAGAGAAGGGCTGCCATTTTCCCAGACTGCACTGCAGCGAGTAAATTGTCTCCAGAAGCTCTGACGGGAACGCAATGATTGCTGTTCTCCGTTTATTGCCGCTCGCTCCCAGTCAGCTGGTAATGCAGACGCTTATCTGCTTACAGCCGCAGAATAACCCTTTAATTAACCTGTAATGAATAAACCCCACAGTCACAAAAAGAAGAAATTCTTAATGTGGCTGTTGAGGAAGTCAGTTTTTCTGTTGCTGAACTGTGTCTGAACTTTAAACTCCACTGAGGATAGCAGATGTTAGCGTCTCTGCGGAGCTGCCACCGCTGCAAACCAGCGACTCACAGTCAAACTATGAATTCTCTTACTTAAGTAAAGAATTAGGAATCATATTACTGCAGCTACTGTGCATCACTTTCAGTGGCACTGAGAGCTCAGCACACTGCAAATTAACCCTGTAAAACCCCGAACAAATAGGTTTAATCTCTTTCATAAATGCGGGAGGAAGGCGACAAGCAAATCAACAAGATATGGACCAAAAATTAGCATAAAAAGATTAGTTAAACAAACCAAAAAAATGCAAGAAAAATTACAAGAAAATTACCTCAAAAAACTGCTAAAAATAGAAAGTATTTCATATATTTCACTATATTATTATTATTATTATGATTAATAAAGTTTTCTGGATATTTTCCATATTTCTTTGGACAATTTTCTAATAATCTTTACCTTTAAAAACTGATTTTATGGGAATTTTCTTGTCCACTTTTACTATTGTCTTCCAATTTGTTGGGCATTTTTTGCCAAGTTGCTCACTTTATTGTAGTTTTTGCAGATCCGTGTACACGAGGATCTTTTTCACAATGTTATCATATGAACATGCATGTCTTTAAAAAGGACAGACTTTTCTGTTTTCAGTGGGGCTGTTCTCCTCAAAATGTGGTCCAAAAACACCTCACCTAAGTCAAAAAACAACCAAATGAAAAATGTTAAAGTTTCTTTGAGATGTTTTTTTTGGTGCTGGATTGAGCTGAAACTAACAGCTGCCTGTTTGCTGTCTGAGTTGCAGAGATGGCTGACGGTTTAGCTGACTGTTGTTTCCTGTGCTCAGGTCTAAGACTGAGCAGAGAGAGAGAGAAGGGTTTAAGTTTCACCCATTTTTACAATTCACTGAGGTTTGGGAACAAACACTTTCCGTAGCTGTTTTTTTTTAATCTTGGTTTTAAAAATCTGTCGTGTTTTCTCCCATTTTCACGACATCCTGCTGTACATCACATTGTTCTCATCACCGCATCTCTCCTCCGAATCAACTTTCCAAGTGTTTTTGATGATAATGAACCTAAAAACACTTCACAGCTTTAGAGCTTCCTCTGCAGCCCTCCCCTCTGCTGCTGCCGCTAATCTTCCCTCGCTGCGGCTCCGACTTTAATAACTTTGGAATAAAAAAAAAATTACAGAGGTGAATTGGCGAACGTTTAAGTGGAGAGGCTAAAAAAATTTAAAAAAAAATAAAAAAAGAGAGGGGAAAAAAGCCCAGAATGCTCAGACTCCCACGCGTGCTGATAAAGTCCCGGCTTCTGCTCTCTCTCCTGGTGTAATTATCCAAACCAGTCAGATATCACGCTGCTAAATGCCAACTCTCTTATTAATCACCCCTACACACACATCATTTAGCCTGCACACACACACACACACACACACACACACACACACACACACACAGTTTCAGCTCATAATGAGACTTTTGCAGAGGCCTAAATTCTGTATTGAATATAAAAATCCGCCAAATACACATTTTCTATCCATCTCTTTCTGTTTTTTACATCCCTCCATCTTTTCCTCCTCTGCCTATCTGCATCTCTCCGTCACTCTAATCCACACAGCTGCATGGTAAGATTTTCATCCACGTTGCCATAGCAACAGAAAAGACAACAACAAAATGTATGTTGCGATAAATGGTCCTAATATGAAATACGGTCTCCTCGCTCTCTCTCCCTGTCCATCGCGAACCTCGCTCGCCCACTCCATTTCCCGCCATCATGAGATGAAACATTAAGAAGCATCGATCTCTCTGATGTTGTTTGCCTCATCGTGCCGAGCAGTAATACTGAGAGGAGGGTCATTAAAGGGATTATGGGTACAAACGTGGGGCCGCGCTGCGACACTCAAAAAGCCATAATGACCAAGCGGACCGTCCCCCAGGGGCCCTTAACGACGCAGACTCAGCCTGGGATTCAGAGACGGGTTCCCTTGGTTACTCGTCTATAACAAACATACAGGTGATGAAATGATGATGATTTTATGTAAAACACACAAACACACACACACACGCACACGATGCAGGAGCCACAAACCAAAACAGTCATTCATTATTTTTTTTCTTGTGTTGGATGAAGCTTTGTCATATATAGTTTTTCGAAATCATTTTTCTTGTGCTGCAACCAGATTCTTTTCACCAGCTATTTAACCTGAGGAAATTGGAGACACACATTGCAAGAAATTGGAATTTCGACAGGAAAATTATTTTACAAAAAAAATGGCGAAAAAAAAATGCTGAAAATATTCGAATTACATTACGCTACAAAAAAAGTAAAATTTTCTTTTTTTCAGTATTAAGCTCTTTTTGCAGTG
This sequence comes from Plectropomus leopardus, assembly GCF_008729295.1. Classification (NCBI taxonomy): domain Eukaryota; kingdom Metazoa; phylum Chordata; class Actinopteri; order Perciformes; family Serranidae; genus Plectropomus; species Plectropomus leopardus. Next base: position 977,732 of record NC_056480.1, on the reverse strand, counting down.
AAATTTCCTTGTTTGTTTTTTGTTCGCTTTTCTTCTTTTTAATTTTTTCTTGCTAACTTTTGGGCTGTTTTAAGATGATCATCCCCAGTTTTGCACGACAAGAAATCCATTCGCTCGGGTTTCAAAGGGTTAACCATAGCCGGAGTCTGAAACAGTTGGGATGGTCGTACACGAGCATCCTTGGTATCATCTGAAAAGTTTTAATAACTGAGACCTTCGGATCGTCTTACTTTTGTCGCCGGTGAGAGCTGCCGCTGTGCCGGGCGGATACGGACGTCTCGGTGCGTCTGTCAGAAGCCTCAGGATCCAGCCTGGGGGTTCGTGTGTTTTCAGCGGACGTTGTTCAATAAATCCATAATGATAGATCCGATATTGGGTGTCTTCCGTCCGCATTTTTAGGATATTTCGATGATAAAAGTCCATTAGCGTCGATGCTAAACGCCATATTGGTTTCCCATAGTTCCCTTGGAGAGCATTTCGACCAATCAGAGAATTGTTTTGGTGTTGTCCACCAATCGGGAGACGACCCAACGCTTTGTATCCGCCTACGTGTCCCGGTACGTCATCATCCGGAGTAAACTGCACTGTGATTGGCCCAATACTGCTGTATCTATCGCTCTGTGTTATTGGCAGCGCCTCATGCATTAAACGCTGGTAGCCCCGAAAAAAAATAAAAAATAAAAAATAAAAAATAATAAATAAATAAATAAATAAATAAATAAATAAATAAAAATAAAATTATTATTATTATTATTATTATTATTATTATTATTATGATAAATAATAATAATAATAATAATAATAATAATAATAATAATAATAATGAATGATAATAATATAATAATAATAATAATAATAATATAAAATAATAATAATAATAATAATAATAATGAATAATAATAATAATGAGACAAGGGTAAATCAGGAGACAGTGTAAAAGGCAGCAGGGTCTCATATAGACGTTAACCCTGTGTTGACTGCAGGCAGAGCAGGCAGGAGAGTCAGGGCCCTCTCTGAAGTGTTAGGAGTGTGATGTGGCCCTCTGCAGCAGCACAGAGAGGAGCTGCTTTACATAATGGCACAGATAATGGGATATGCAAAAAAACTGCAAAAAAGCAATTGGACTTTTTTTGGTAAAGTGTGTCCATTTTATTAACAATAATAGTTACAATGTTATTTTTTTTACTTTCTGATTCCCAACACTTGGGAGAAAGGTTTTATACAGTAAAAAAAGCTTGTACACAATACGTTTGTGTGATTTAACACTAAACATCTGTAAAATTTCATTTTGTATTTTCTTTTGTCTTTATAGTCTCATACTACTTGTACATTCAAGTGGCATCACTGCAGCCGAAATATTCTGATAGTCCTAAAAAAAAAGATGTATATAGCTTGATTGTGCATTGAGGGGCTGGGGTTATAAATGCATTACATAAAGGGTACAGGCAAACCAAAACTAGGAAAAAACACCTTAGTGCTCAGTAATCCCTAAAAATAAATAAACAAATAAATAAATAAATATCATAAGGAGGGTCCTGCATCACCCTGTTGGGGTTCATTTTCATTTTGCATGAATCGTATTTCATTGCCTTGAAACCTTTCATTGACCTGACCCAGTTGTGCTCGTTTCTACTGTATTTCTCTCTCAATAAAACACATAAACACCATTCTTGTATCACTCACTTTTTTTTAAAATAAAATCTTGTAGAAACAGCCTCCCCCTTCTTCTCTCCTTCTTTTGGTAGATCGACAAACAGACACGAACTCCTTGACAGAAAGAATGCATAAATTACCTCTCTGCTCCTTGTCTTTCTTCCTTTCTGTGCATGTCTCTCCTGACACTGTGTAATCTTTTCTGTTGGCTCTATACACAGGAGACTTGTGTACCAGCTCCTCAATATGTTGGAGGAAGAGGCGCGGGGGGTGAGGGAGGGCGGAGGCGTCCCAGCGGGTAATGAAAGGCAGATTCATCAAAATAAAGAGGTTGGGAGTTCATGAAGGAGAGAGGTAGAAGGAGAGAGATTTGTGGGTGACGTGAAGGAGACTCGTTAGATTGAGTGGAAGAAAGCCAGAGAAAGATAAGACGAAGCACGGAGGCAGATGAAAAAAACAACACGAAAAAACACACATTTCTGGATGAAGTGACTGAGTCTGAATGGATTTAAACAAACTAAAGCAGCATTTGTTTTCTGTCCCTGGCATATTGACCTGCTAACAGCAGAGACAAAGGATGGTGATGTCAGTCTGCGTCAAACAAATCTGTTTTACAAAAGAAATCTTGTGTATTTTAGTGTATTTTACAGTCTCGAATCTCAATCTTGAATTGGCACATCCTCAATCCTTAACCATATCACTGGACAACAATGTCAATATTATACATTCAACCACATCAATATTTAAATTCTGATCATTACGATTTCTGGCCAGGGTGTCTGTTGTATAATTACCTTCTTTTTCTGAGAAAATCTGCTGAAGTCTGACATATTCATTGTCCTGAAAATATGTAGGTCTCACGTGTCCTAAAAGCAAGTATCCAAGTATCGCGTCACATTACATAACAGCAGACACTCTCTGTCTGAACTAAGTACATTAAATTTGCATTTCTGTTACGTCATGTAAAGTCCAGTTTACACTACACAAGTTAAGTCCTGATTTTCCACTTGCCAAATGTTTTTCGGATAAAAAATTCAGATTGGAGGCAAATTGCTGTTGGCTTGGTTCTCGAATGCTATGTGTACTGTTAAAAGACGCTCCCCAGACACCATAATAATGATGTGGAAGGTACTTTATTAGCAAGCAACAACAAATCAGAGCACAAAATACAGGTTGAGGACAGAAATAAGTGGCACTGCAGCACTTTTCAAGGTAGGAGTGCATGTGTTTCAGAGGGAGGAAGTGATGGAGAGAATGACAGAAGGTGGAAGGTGGACTATTACATGTCATGTTTCTGATTATTTTTTTAGCTTTATAACTTTCTGGAAGTGCTGCTTTGTCACTTTTCGACTTTGTTATCTTCTAAGCACAATGGCTTGAGATTTGACCTGCTCATCACATAACATACCAACAAGGGATTCCTCCTGGTAAAAGAACTCATGTCAACTTGCGGGTTGTTATTAATGAAACTTTAAGCTCTGTTGCTTAAATCCTCATTTCAACCTCACAAATCAGCTGTACCTCTTCCATTGCTGTAGTTTCAATGCAAGTGAAAGAAAAACAAAGAAACAGGGTGTCCAGCAAAAGTTCATCTTAGGACAGTTGGGATGCTTTTAAAAAGAAAACTGATCTCATTTTGTCGCCATCACTCGCTCCCATCGCATTCAGTTTGGATGTGGTAAACCAAGACAAATTCTTGGCTGATTATATTTCACTTAGTTTCTTTAATACCCAGAAAAACAGGTAGAAGACGCCTACATTCTTGGTTGAACATTTATGAGCTGTGAAATAAAGGGTAGGATATTAAACATCGACCCTGGAACAATACTGCAAAAGAGAAGAGATAGAAAATGAAGCAGAGAGAGAAGCTGCAGAGAAATATGGGGGACATCAATGAAAGACATTTGGATTTGGAGATAGACAACGCAAAGAATGGCGTTGCTTTCCTTTTCACTTGTGAGTGAAGCGAGCGCTTCAGTGGTGAGATTTCGCTGCGCGTGAAGCAGAAGATAAGCGGAGTTACAGCGAGATTACAGGAGCGCAGGAAGCAGATTACAGGTGCAGTGACAGCGTGGCAGACATTAAGCTGGATTACAGGAAGGTCTGAAACCTGAACACAGAGACAGACGCAGACACAGCAGGGGGAGCAGAGTCGGCTCCTCTTTTCTCCTCCTTCTCTCCTTTTTACCCTCCCTATATTCTTTCTTCCTGTTATCTGTCTCTTATTCTGCCATCACTTCATGGTCATTCCCTTTCACTGTCTTTTCACCTCCTTATATTTACAAAATCTACTTTGTCGGTCTCAACTTAATTTATCAAAAACTCTTGAAACATTTTTAATCTTTGCTGTTGAAAATCATGAATGTAACTCTGAAGAAAGATATTTAATTGTTGAGATTTATTCCCAGGTCCTCAAATATTGACCCTTTGGGTTGGTGGTCTGGACAGACACTGACCCAAAGCACTGGTATCTGCTAATCAGACTCAATAATCGCCTATCTATCTTCAGAGTTACACACAGCACCTTTGAATGAGCTTCATAGGCCAAAATTAACAATACCAGCAACCAAGATTAGATGTTTCCCTTATGTTAGCGTATAGTATGCAGCAGTTTACATACAGCCGAGGAATGACGGTATAAAGAAGCACTGTTTTCTGTTAAAAATCACAAATATATGCTTCTAAACACAACCAGACATATTCAAGGAGGAAAATGATCCAAACTGGGGAGAAATTAACGACACAGAAAACAAAGATTACATGTTACCCTGATGTTGTAGCTTACTGCATGTAGCATGTAGCTACATGCAGTAATGCACTTGCAAACAGGGACTGGCTGTGACAGAGTATAGTGGCACTTTCTACAGTGAAAAATCACCATAAAAGTTCCATACGTGACTGTACATGTTCCAGCACGAATATGATCCAAAGTTGGTTAGAAATGTACAACACCAGCAACCAGCAACACCAGTTATTTTAGCCAATTTGCAGACAATTACGACAAATTTTCTTCTTGTTTGAGTCAGCTGCTAACTGCAGTTAGCTACTTTTTAAACCTCCTGCAAGTCGCTTGTGTGACACACTGTCAACATGTCACACCTGTCATGTCCATGATCCTATCCTGCTGGCTGTCCCATTCACATAAACCTCAATTTGGCACTATTACAACCTCCATGGCCAACTAAAAGTCAAGACAACGCCCCCCCCCCCCTTTTTGGACCGTACCTTTTACAAAGAGCAGTGAGGCAGACGGCATATTACTTCCTTGTACAGGCAGTGTATGAGGAAATATTGTAAACTGCATATGGTGTGTGTTTTAAAGCCTCAAAGGGTGTTTGTGTTTAGCAAAAGGTAAATTCTACCTTTGAATTTAACCCCAGTAAAATCTACCTGCTGTAGACTCAGCCCTGTGAAGTCTTCAAGCTTTAATTTAAAGAAAACAAGGCAATCTGTTACCAACATCAGCAGATGTCGATGTTCAACAAGGACTTTGTGAAGCTGTGAGCTTTACACTGAGCAGCATCAGCAGAAGAAGAGAGGGAGAGAAGGAGAGAGAGAGACATAAGGAGGTTATGTGAATAAGATTTCGGGATATGACTTCCTGCTGGTGGAGCTCTGTTTGTGTCGCAGCCCTACGAGACTTCTCCGCGGCGGGGAGGATCAGCGGATAGATGAGGGCTCAGCTGGTCTGACCGCTGGCACAGAGCAGAGGGAGGATGGAAATACAAAGGACAGATGGAGGGATCACAGAGGATGAAGGAGAGAGGGGAAGACAGAGATGGAGGAAAGAGGATAGAGAGAGAGAGAGAGGCTGGAGGAGAGACAGGATGAAACACTGGAGGAGAGATGTGCAGAAAGCAGCAGGATATTCTGACTCTCCTCAGTGCTCTGCACCAAGATGTGTGACCATTTTTAAATCACGTTGCAATAAACTACTTAATCCAAATATTGGAAGATTCAGAATTATGATGCCAATGAGTTAAAAATATTGATCTAATAACACACTAACCAACAGAAAGAAGATTTAGTTCATTAGCTACGGCTGATACAATCTACCGCCGATGACTGTAGTGATTTTGTTGTGAAAGCAAAAGTGAGCCAGCGCTAAATGAGCAGCCTGCTAAAGTAACCGGCATCTCAACATTAGTCTTTGCTAATAACCAGAGATAAAAGTTTCAAAAAAGAGATTCATTAGTGTCTGGTATTCTGCCAAATGGGAACCTGATCCAAAAATCAACTCTCTGCAGTGCTCAGAGACAAACGTCTGAAAAACATGGCTGAAACGCTTCCTGTGTAGACACAAGGGCCGCCAACAAATATTCTAAATTAGATTATCAAAAAAATTCACTGACAGTTTGGTTTTAATTAATTATTTGATGCTATAAAAAGGGGGTGTGACGTCATGGCTGATGGCTGTGCGTGTCACTGGGTTTGCTTGCGATCAATGGCACAGCTCTGGACTGGGTCAGATGGGTCACAGCCAACATTCAAGTCATCACACACTGCCACTGTGCAGTGGACTTCTGCGTCTACATATTGCGCTCTCGGTATCCTTCTGTGTTTGTTATTTACACTCCAGGATGCTGCTACGGTGACGTCAACAAAAGCACATGGTGAGATATTGTTGCACATGGTTTTGTTTTGCAACAATAGCACATGGCAACCAACGGCGGGACGTCAATAAATGCACATGCTGCCATGGATGGTTCGGATTAGGCGAAAGAGGCCCGTGGTAAGAAGGAAAAAAAATCGAACATCTTCTTTGGCCAATTTTGACAGCCCTATTAGACACGCCGTCAGACAAGGGGCTCGCCAACAGCTGATGTGTCAGACTGAGAAGTCTCTCACTTCCTCCTCCGGTTTCTCCTTTTTGTCCATCGGCTGAATGTTTTGAGCCGTGTGGTGTTCAGACGACGGTTAACCTTTCGGCCGGTTGTGAAGCCTTTGAAGTCGACCTGTTTGGAGAAGATGTCTTCTGTATCAAAGCAAAGAAACGAAGGGTTTTTGCCTTACGCAGTGAAGACGGCAAGATGCGGTCCCCCCATCTCTTTTAACCTTTTGCAGGTGTTTGCCTCCCTTGCCCTCACTCGTCCCCCAACTGTTAGATCTGCTTCTTTTTTCTTTTCTTCCATTTCAGACAGCTTCTGTCCAAAACGTCCTGCCTACCTCACACCGTCTCTTTCTTATCGCTCACTCCATCTATTCTCCTCTCCCCTCCTCCTCATTTTTGACTCACCCTTTCCCCTCCTCCCTCGCTCTGGTCAGTAAACCCAGAGTAACAGAGAGGATGACAAGTGTGAAAGGTTTCCTGAGGGCTCTGAGTGACAGCAACAGTGACACACACACACACACACACACACACACACACACACACACACACACACACACACATTGCCACAAGCTGGCCACACAGTCATCCAGATGGTGACTGCTCTTTGCTTCGCCCAGAGGCTGCAAACTGCTCAGCCTGACCACAAAGAATAGAATACAATAAAATAGAATAGAATAGAATAGAATAGAATAGAATAGAATAGAATAGAATAGAAAGCTGCTGCTGCTACAGATAAAAAGATAATCTTCTCTCTGACATTTTTCAGAGGCTGAACATCATTTTTCCCTAAATATTAAGAACTAATGTGAGCAACACTTTCCCAACAGCCATCAATATTTTAGGAGCCTTCCTTCACTCAGTATGAGATATAAATGAGTGCAAATAATCACTGTAGTGTGGTGGAAAAGCTTTATTCTGACATCAACCAGAAGAATCCATGCTTCCCTGAAGACAGAAAATGTTAACACGACTCAGGTGGTGAAGATTTCTCATTTTCTAAATAGCGGATGTTCTCTAGACACGAGAAAGCACAAAATGTTAAATGTATCCAGCAATGTGTGACAACTTCACGGTATTCTACAACCAGTTTTTCCTGTGATTTTCCCATCTTAATGAAGCAGAAACCATCGCGACCAGGGCCTTTACTCACTGCTCCGTGTGTGGGAACAACGCAAAGTCACACAGTTGAGTTACGAATTCACAGAAAAATACAGCGGAGGATGATGCTTTATACGAAAACAAAACACGAAGTGAGTCTGGAGTGTTTTCACCTTTCCGTCAGAAGAAATATATAATTTGAGCGGAAACACAAGATGTTGTTGAAGGTAATTTTCAGCCACAAAATACATGGAAGTGCAGTGAAAGTCGACATTCAGCCTGCTACAGGAGGCCATGTGGCCCACTGAACATTTTCTGACTTACAATCAAAATAAATTGTGATCACTGGGAGTTTTTTTGTGTTTTTGTATGTAAATAAAGTGCCAGTGTGTGTGAAAAGCTTCAAAATAGAGCTTGTTTGTAAAACTGTAGGGGCGTTCCACAATATAGGTCCAGGCTAAATTAGAAAGTAAGAATTTCTGAGTTGGTCTGGTTGGAAATTTCACGGAGAATTCCCCATGAAGTCATATTCTCGACTTAGAAAGTTGCAGGAACCTCACTGACCCCAGTGTCATAATCCAAGATGGCTGTTTTGTGCATCAACAGTAATAAAAACTGTTTATTAGCACTTATTTGTGTTTCATTAACACAGTGACACACACACTGTATATGTTACTGTGGTGTTTGTATGTGCAAAATACAGCGTAATGCGCTTTTATCAACTGGTACTGCTAAGAACTTTTTGGTTTTCCAACTTGGATGAGACACAACTCGAGTTTGAAGTCCCAGCTCCAAAAGCTGACTTCCAAAACAGATACAGTTAAACTGACTTAATGGAGGCTTTTGGCTTTTACTATCCATTTTTTTGTCTGTCTGTTAAATCTGGACTACATTTCTAAATCACATTCAAATTTTTCTGAATTACAACCACATTTGACGATTTCGCACATCACAATTTACATCCAAATGCATCGTTCAGGGGCAGTGCAGGACGTGACGTCTTTTATGTCATGAAGCCTGAGGTTTTTTTTTTTTTTTTTTGTTGCCTCCGGAAACCCAGTTTGTAGATACAAGGTTTTAACTTGCATGTTGTGACTCGTCCAGCATGAGAGGTTTTAATAGCAGCTTCTCTCACGTTAAGGAAGAAGAAGCTTACGATTTTTTTTTTAAGTTGTTGTTGCAAAATGAGACATCCATCACTTGAGAAATGCGGTTCTGCCTCTTAGAAACGACCGCTGACACAGAAGTGATTCATGGAGGAGCGTTATTGAAGCTATTAGCCTCAGCTCACACACACACACACACACACACACACACACACACACACACACACACACACGGATGCACAGATGAATGAATACAAGCACACACAAACAAATACAAACACGCTCTGCAGCACAGATGCTCGCACATACAAGGACACACACACACTCACATAGAAGAATGATGGTGCGCTAATGTTAAACTAAATTACATATAATTATGCAGCCAAATGTAATTCTCACTTACAGATGAAGTAAAAGCTGCACATGCATCCAAATGGGAACAATTAGCGCAGATCTGCTGCCAGGTTTCATGTCAAACTCAACCTTGAGTTTATTTGCATATTGAGCGTTTTGCAAGATTGTAAACTTCATTTTATCACACACCAGCTTGTGAATTTATGAGTTTACGTAATCAAGATAGTATGCACATTGGCACTCGAGTGCATCGATTTCATCTGACACATTACAAAACAAAGCTCAAACATAGCTCCGGTGTTTATTGTAGCAATTCCTCATTAAAAACATGGAAATGATAAACTCAGAATGAAATTATTTTTTGAATTCTGTTCTCTTCTGAATGATAGCTCTAATGAATGCGTTCATTTGAATGGAAATATCTGACTACAGCTGCCTGGTGAGGTCAGAAACAACACCAAAACAAGGCTGGACACACTCCAAATGTAGGGATGATTCCAGTAAAACCACCGTAAATGGCCATTTGGAGACTCCAAAAGGACACTCAAAAATAGTATTATAGGTCATCAGAGCTTTAAATTACAAGATATATTTGGCTAAGCTGCTCACAAAAACTGTTTATTTGTTGGAAACTGTCCAGTGAAAATGTTTGAGAAGGCTTATGCTAAGTTAAAAAAACAGGCTATTTTCTATAATTGAAACCTGGTTTACCATACAATGTTGTAAAACTCCTTACATTTTTGGGAAAAAATATCTATCAGATATCCTAATCAAAGTCTATTGGCTGCCTGTGCACGGGGAAAAAAACTAGGTTGTCAGTGTTTTAAATGCTGCTCATAATGGAAGTGCTGGACCACAATGCCTATCTCAACCTGCATGTGAAACATTCTCATCCAAAGTCATCACATATTGCCACTTTGCATTGGATCTGCGGCTACATATTACGTTGTAGGTATTCCTCTGTGTCTGCTGTTTCAATGTTACTTTCAATGTTACATTCAAGGATACTACCGTGATGTCAACACAGACATATGGTGAGATTACCCTGCACATGATTATGTTTAAAGAACAAAGCACATTCAACCATCGCTGGGACGTCAACAAACGCACATGCAGACACAGATGTTTTGGATTAGGATAAAAAGGTGCATGGCAAGGTCTAGATAAAAAACATTGTATTCTGACAGGAAGCAAACACTGGACTCTACATAAAAGTCCTGTGTTTGTTGGACCCATCCAAAACTCATCCCATCTGCCATATAGGTGCCCTCAGGATCCTTATATTATGACACTACTGGCAGCATTTCAACCTGATGCCATTCTGGGGCATATCATGCAGACCTGACAGGCCTGCTTGGTGCCACTGTTAGCAGAATGCTCGTCAGTGTGGATGTGAACAGAGTTATCGTTTTTGGAGGGCTTGTTTTTTTGTTGGAAATTACTAACTGCAAGGACAGCTGCAAAACAAAAAAAAAAAAAAAAACAAGAAAAGTAAAGAATGCTGGCAAAAATCAATAACAAAAGAGGTTTATAGATTTTTCTTGCATTCATGTGAAAATTGGTGTCAAATTTATAAGTGATTCTGCTCTTGAAGATGATACAAAAGGTAGCAAGCTATCATTTTGTTTTGTGTGTGGCAAAATAAAAAGCTGTTGTCATGCTGAGATCATACTGGGATACTCTTTCCTTAAGTTCAGCTCCAGTTTAGTTTAGTTTATAATGTTCATATTAAGTTATTTACAGCAGAAAACTTCAGGTCCAGTAAAGTGGCAGGATGATATCACCAAACTGTCCAATAAAAGAGTAACCTGTCAGACGTGTGACGTAACCCTTTGGGCCCGCTTTAATATTACATACACGTGTATCACTCTGCATGCAAAATTCGCCTTTTAAAAAAAGGCTTAAAAAAATTTACATTAATATGATTTCCTACTTCTATTGAGTAAATTGGGTTTAGCCAACATCAGTCCTAATCATAAATATCAAATATTCGTTCATTTTCAAAATTCTAACCCTTCAAATGCCAGGCTTTTTTTATGATATCATGATGTTTTTAGATTTAAAGAAAAAAAACATTATCTTCAATATACTACAGTGTCTAAGTAGACTTTTTTTTTTAGATGATCACAGTTTGGAATATGTCAATGATTTGCAGCAACACTGATTGTGACAGTGCACCTAATGGAAACAACATGTATGATCTCCAAATGTCAAATATGGCTAATTTTTTTTTTTAAAAAAGACGACAATCAAGTTGAAAACAGAAAAAATGACAAATTCCAAGGCAAAAGCCCAAAATGACACCCAGAAATACTCCATTTGCATGTTTTAATGCCTTGATGGCTGTGGGATCAAAAATTACAGTTTGAATGGGTTTCAATGGCGCATGTTTTTGCACGTCAGTATGTATGTAACAGTTTAGTTTACACAGTGTCTTTGAGACTCACTGTAGAAGTTGAGCTAGAAATTCCAAGATCAAACAAAAATACACAATCTTGCCAAAATGTATAACATATGCATGAACACAGTAAAAATGATCAAAGAATAAAGACTGAAAAGCGCGTAAAATGCGCCAAACAGTCCCTACTTGTCTTGGTTTGTTTAAAGTCTGTGAACACAAATGGAGCAGAATTACAAGAAAACAATAGATGATTTTTCACTTGAGCTGGACTAAATTAACACAATGCACATGCAACAATCCCAATAACATATTTTCATAAACTATGAATGAAATATTGTCGTCGGGATAAAGTCTGGCCCATAAATAAACCAATGCAAAAATGATATAAATATACAGATCGTATTTGTATGCTCGGCTTCACTGATGTTTTGATCTTTTTAAATTATTCACAATCCAATGGTGTTACAGAGAAGGGATGCTTCCATGGGTAATTAACCAGTAATTTGCAACTCGGGTATGAAAAGGCCTTTGAAAATGTTCAGAAACATTCAGCTTTAATTAAAATCCATCATTCTTCCATTAATACTCAGTTTCCAAAGATGCAGCCTCATTAACATTTCAAATGGGACACAGTTCTTTATCTGCTTGTATTTTGTTTAGTTTTCCTTTACATTTCCTACCTCCCGTTTCGACAGAAACCAGCAGCAGTACAGGTTCTTTTTTTATATTTTTTTAGTCCATCCAGGTGCATAAAAGAACCATCGCAGCAGGGGGCAAAAAAACAAGAAGCTTAGTCTGGTGGAAGGAGAAGCAGAGGCAGGGCTTTTAAGACGCAATAGGTTATAATCTCAAGACTACTCAAGACTACCAGCAGAACTCTCCCTACTGCCTCTACCTGTGTCTTTTTTACATCCATTTAAAACACACCTAAATGCTTAAGTTTCAAAGAACCTGCTTCATACTGACGTGCAATGTCACAAATCCATGGTTTTCAAAAATGTTCAATGCCAACATTTTTTGGCAACTGGATAAAACAGCTCATATGATATCTTATATATGATATTGTATATTGATGATTTGATATTGTTGGTGCTGCAGGTGGACCAGAGAAACAAAGGAAAAGTCACAGTGTCCGTCGTTTTTTAGGTTTTCCAAACAGCAGACTGCCCATATCATACACAAATTTATGGAAATTGTTTTCTAAAACTTCCTTCTCCATGATATCATATTCAAAACTGGTCAGAGACCAACCTGCAGTCTGTTATGTCTCTCGGCCAAGTCAGGGCAAGATTTTTTAACTCAACAATCACCTACTCTGACACAGCGACCACTGTACCAGACAAAAATACTGTGTAGTCTTAACTCTGCACAAGACTGATTTTGTAACCAAGATGACAATAACCAAAACATATTTTTTTGCACAGAGAGAATTTACATCTTGAGCAGATAATATGAGGGAGACAGATTCAGGTCATAAGTGATGAAGGTCAAAAGCTGCAGGCTGATGCTGCAGCCAGCCTGCAGACTTAAAGGTTGTTTCTTTATGTTAAGTGTGAATATGTCGATTTGGGAACGCTCCAAAAGATGAGACAGCAGGCATTGTTGATGTCTGCTGTGAATCTTTGTGCTAAGCTATGCTAACCACAGCCTGTACCGGACACACAGAGGTGAAACTATCCAATAAAAATCTCGTCATCTGACTCTGGTTCTACAGGCAAACGTGAGATTGTGAAAATGTTGGACTGTTCCTTTAAGAGAAGAGCACTGAGAAACAAAATCAGAGGAATAAGCTCTGAAGAGAGCAACAGAAAGGATTTTTTTTTCTTCAGAATAAGAACATTAGAGTGAAAAGGGAAGATCGTAAGAGAAAATGGATCAGTTGAGGAGAGGGTGACGTGAGGTAACTCCAGCCTCTCTTTGTTTTTATGTTTATCTGTGTGGGTGTAGTGAAAGAGAGGGTTGTCACCTCTGATCAGACAGTGGAGGAGGTGGGTGTTCGGGTGGAGAGCGGCGCCCTTGGACGTCTTCAGGGTGGGAGGTAGGATTGTGGGATGGAAGGATAACAGCAGTGGTGCAGGAAGATGCTGAATCACAAGTAACTGCTCATCTGGATTCTCCTTGTTGTACTTATCCTGGAGTCTTTTCTTTTCTTATCTCAACATTACTTTTTGTTCTCATTTTCTTCTTGTTCTTCATCACTTTTATAACTTTCATTAACTGAATGTCATGTTTTGTAGCTTGAATTATTTTCTCCTCTCCGTCCTCATCCGACCTCCTCTTCCCGTCGTCCGCTGTGCTTCATTTTTCTTGTCTTCTCATCTTGTCCCACCTGGAGCTTTATTCCGGACACAAAGTAGGGCATCGTTAACACAATCTACATTCTTATACCTTCCCGTCGAAGGTTCCCACATAAGTGGAAATGCAGAGACACACACAGAGACTTGGCAGCAGCTGCGGCAGACACTCAGGAGAGTTGACTGCAGAGCCGAGACGAGGGGCCAAATCTGCAAATCAAATCGAATCAGAGACGGAGAGCGGAGAGTTTTATACCGCTGGAGCGAAGAAGAGAAGAACTCTTCATAGAACTTAACTGACCCTAACATGTACCTGTCTATTTAAAGGAACAATCCAACATTTTGGGAAATGCAAATATCAGATGAGACATCAAAATAATCGGGTCACATGGAAATGAGTGTTTATTTTGTGCGGTGCATCAGAGTGGAAGCTGATTATGTATCATCAGCTGTTGCTGAGACATCGTGCCATCATGTATTCCAAAGACACTGACACTCCAGCCAAAAAACTCAAGATCGTCTGGCAAATAGGAAAACAGACAAATCTGTGAGCTCCTATTTACTTGCTCTGGCAGATACGTCTGGTCCCCCTTCCATTCAGATTTCCAGCCAGTCTGGTCTAGGTCGGTCCAATCACAGCCACAAAACGATTATGTGGCGTTCTTGAGACAACTTGCAGAGCCTTTGTGCCCAATTCAAAATGTTGAATTAGGTTGTTTTCATACCAGGGACACTACAGCAAAAGCATAAACTTAGCTTAGTAAAGTGGGGGGCTGTTAAGACTTTCCAAAACTAGAATCACTGCCTCGTGGTTGTATGGCTTTGCGAACCAGTCAAGTTGCAATTACAGTTTACATCCATATCTGTCCAAACTCATATGTAGCCATGACAGAAGAAGTTTATGTTGAAGCTCTCATTCTTATGGCAAAAACGGCAATGCTCGTTCACAGACATATTGCTGCTACACCATCACATCTCATCTCTTTGATGTAGTCTGTTAACATTTGTCCGTCGCTCAGCGCCATGTCACGTTTGGTTGCTTTCATTGCTTGTAGGCCTATTCATTTGGATCCAGAGGCATTTTAATCTACATATGTTGGAAATCCACAATGAAGGGTCAGACACATGCCTGAAAGCCTGCACACCTTTGAAGTGTCAAAGCAGAGTATTAAATAACTGTCACTATGAAAACTGTCTCCTGTTGTTATGGCGTCTGATAATCCTCAGTCATCATGTATCTGCTTCCATATCTGGATTTTCTCATCATAACCTGAAGCAGCTTGCACAAACCAACACTTCCCACTGAACCAGCTTTCTTGCCGCTGCCATGGTGCCATCAACACCCATCAACACCTTAAGGACATACAACATTACTTGCATTCGCCTTCGCTTTTGCTCAAAACACCTGCACAGCAGTGCCGAGCAGCCAGAAGGAGCCTAAACTGTGAGAGCCAAAACACAACCTGTCAGAATCCACTCTGACTAAATCTGATTGTC
Source organism: Plectropomus leopardus (assembly GCF_008729295.1). Taxonomy (NCBI): domain Eukaryota; kingdom Metazoa; phylum Chordata; class Actinopteri; order Perciformes; family Serranidae; genus Plectropomus; species Plectropomus leopardus. Next base: position 962,498 of record NC_056480.1, on the reverse strand, counting down.
AATCACCCACTAAACCGGGCTGTAAGGGTTCATTAAGTGTACTTAAGTATTACTTTCCCTTCTAAGTATTGTAATACCTTAATACCTCACAAGGCTTCAACAAGACCGGCAAATGTCATCGAAGAAGTACTTTCTTAAACTGTAAGTTAGTTCTGGTATAACTGCTTTCAGATTCACCATGCCTAGAAAAATTTACAATGCAGATTAAAACCCCACAGCATGGTAACTCCTGGGGCATTTTAGGAACAAGTTTGAGAAAAAGGAGTCTTCTTTGTCAGAGTCAAAGCATCTTGTCTTTGACTCTAATGGATAACACTAATAAGTGATTGTTTGTGAAGAGGTATGTCGAGGATGTGGTCAGGTCTTTCATGGAAATAGGAACTTCTGAAATTGCTTTGAGAAAAATAAGCATATACGAAATTATCATCCAAAAAAAGAAAAAGACAAAGAGACTCATGTAGATATTATAACTATGGACTGGAGGCGCATATATAACAGTACCCATAAGGGTTCCACAAATTGGCCATAATGTACAGGCAGTAAGCTCTATTTTACACAATGACTTGCTGAGATCTATGAATCAGATCAATCATCTGGTGCGGTCATTTCTATTACAATTAGGTGCCTTTGTACAGTCTTGTGCAACCCTCAGTTCCAAATAACTGCGGGTTGACTGCTCACTGTGGTGGGAGTTTTGGATCAAGTTGGCAACAGACTTGGAAATTGTGTTGGGGTTTTAAGATCAGAGCTGATATTTGTGGAGTTTCCATCTTTAGTTCCCATCACTTTGTTAAGGATTTCTGGCTCTCCTTTTTAATTCAGTTTAAGAATCACCAAATCTGCATTTGCATTCTTTTTGATAACGTGAGTGGACATCTTTCCTGCTGGAGCATTATGTACACCCTCAGACTATGCTTTTTTTTTAATACGTCAAATTACAACAATGCAGTAAAGCACGCAGAATGCAAGAATAAAAGAAACTGAATATAGTGTAAAATTCATAACAGACGTTGTATATTTCTTTGTGTCACTATGGACATGTGAGGACCAGCATTGAGCCAGCCAATATCGCCATATTGCCCAAGCCTAGACCTGAAGAGGAACAAGATGGACTACAAACAGTAGACTAGAAACTCAAGTCTTTTTCTGTCTGAAAAACTCAAAGGTTCAGTCAAGAGAAAACACCTGCTTCTCATCCCAAGTTGTCACATGCTGCCACTTCGCAATAAACTTTTGCATCTGCATGTTACGTTCAAGGCAGCATCTTTCTATGTCTGCTGTCATCTGCATGGGTGTCAACAGCAAGCACAAGTCCAATGAACACCGTACTCGTGCATGAAAATCTGGGGTTTCTTGGATCTATCTATCTACACAGCCTCTACCACCCACCCCATAGGGACCTTTGTGCTCCTTATATCATGTTGTTACTGATAGCATTTCCACCTAAAACCAGATTGCTGCGTATTAAGCGGATACGGCAGGTTCCTTACACACTCTCTACTGACACTGCTCGTCTGCGTATCATACTGCCGCGGCAGATGCTGTCTGGCAACACAAAATGACACAGTGAACGGTTCAATCCATCCGCATTCTCAGCTGACACCATCCAGACACGTATAACGCGGATTCGTAAGGTGGCTTTTGGCGTTACATTCTTACGCTAAAATCACTGCAAGTGTGGCAATATTTGACAACTCTGGAATAAGAATAAGGGCTGGATTTACATGTAGCTGCAAGGAAAGATGTGCAGTGTAGTATGAGGGCCAACTGGAGGTCATAAATACACACACACACACACACACACACACACACACACAGAGAGAGAGAGAGAAGCACACAGGCGTGTTATGATAACCCCCGTGGTGTGAATCCTTTTGAATGCATGTTTCTGTCTGTGAGGATTAGAAAGTGTATCATTTCCTTGAAAAGGTCACTGTACTTAAAAAATGAACTGACTGCACACACACACACACACGCACACACACACACACACAAAAGCATGCACAGAATCAAATGCAGCTACAAAAACACGGAAAACACAAATGTTATGCATGAAAGCACACATATTGATTGAGTGCATACGCTTACTATCAAGCTTCACAGTTCAATGACTCAGTTAAACATAAGTGAGAGGAATCAGACAAACATGACATGCGTAACTGCTCATTGAATATGATCTTATCAGTTTGATTTCTCTTGTTTTGTGATCATACAATTTGTTCTGAAAGAAGCTGCTGCCTCTTGTTCCCATGTTTATTCTCATGTTTTTGTCATTTCTTCTACACTGCAGCGAAAAAGATGGTGAAGACTTTTTTTAAATTTTATTTATTATTTTATTTCCATCTGGATTCCTAAGGTGACATTTTTAAATCAGTCACTTTTTACTGGGTGGAAAAGTGGATAAAGTTTCACTTATTTGATGGGAGATGTCAACACTTTCACCAAAGACACGTCATGGAGGAGAGGGAGAAGACATTTTGAGAGATTTCGATGTTAGAAATGGAAAGATTGACATATCTCTGGAAACCGTAGGGAGATAAAACTAAAATAAATAAGTTATTGTCCTGACTAATTATTTGTATTATTATAAATGCATGATTACATATTAGAAACAGAAACAAACAAATGTAGCTCATTTACTTCATAAATTACAGAAGAACTGAAGGTGTTTTTATTAGGTGTTTTATTATCACTATCAAATTATCACTGATTATTTTCCTTCTATTGACACGTTGTTTTGTGCTCAGACTGTGACTGAGTTATTTTGTGCTTGAGTGTTTTTTTTTTGTTTGATCCATGCATTTTCTTTTAACATGACCTTCAGTCTAATTAACCTTTGTGCCTACATTTCCCAGAAGACACCACAGAGTCTGAGCTCTCAGTGGAGAGAACAGAAAGTTAAGTAGCTCTGCTGCATTGTTTTGCCTTTGTTTCATGTCGTTCACTTTACTCTCGTCGACTCTCGACTCTGGTGAAGAATGTTAGCGAAGTCAGCGAAACTACTTTTGAAGGAGATGCTGGTACGAGCTTCTCTACTGCCGTCCAGTGTGACTGGATTATGTAACTACAGTACGACTCCAATATGCACTTTTATTTTTACTTAACCTGATAATTGTCGGGTTTCCATTACAGATTTTCACAAAAATTAAGCAATTTTTTAGATATGTCGATAAAACACAATTGCGAGATGACTGCATCTTCTCCTCTGGCGATAACGTTTCAAGAAGCATGGCGATGGATTTTCAAAACATTAGCAGCTTTATTTTTTATTGCAGCCACCGCACTAGCTGTCATAATTTCCAATGACAATGTGACGTTGGCATGTTATGTGAGTGATAATGCATGTGGAAGTAGCCAAGTATGAGGGATTTCTGAGAGGTGATTTTGAAATGTGGTGAATCAAATCACCTGAAATACCATCTCTTACCAGTGATGGAAGCGGTATTACGAATTTTTGCTTAAGTAAGTTCATTATTGTGTAAAGATACTTTATGACAAGTATCTTTACACAATAACAACAACATTAAAAGTACCATGCATAATAGCCAATTTAAGAAAAATAACCATTTCTGGATAATAATTATCAATGCATTCACATGTTGATTGCTGGAGCTAATTTTATTTTATTCACCTAAAATAATATATAATAACTTACTAATTTATTTATGTTTGTATCAAAAACTAACTTTGAAAAGTAACTAGATAATACTAAATAAGGCTTTAAAATAAATGTTGTGGGGTAAAAATACAACATGGACTAGAGGTGTTAAGTAGCATTAACTGTAAATAAAAACAAATACAAGTACCTCTACCTCGAAAATGTACTTAGGTATTTAAATAAATGTACTTAGTAACAATCCACTACTGAATATATCCCAGTTTTAAACTTGAAAAGAGGCTGAAAGAACACCAGCTATTTCCAGTCCAATACTGGTGCCAGCATTGTCTGGTCAGGGGTCAAAGGTGACATGGTTTTACACAGCCTCCTGTTAAAACATGAAAAAGCTGATGTAAAATTAAAAAAAAAAGCATAAAGTTCAAACTGAATGTATAAAGGTGTAGCTTTCAATACTTAAAGATTCAAAGCAAACTAAGACAACAGCTTCCTGTAATCTTGACATGCAGATTGATTTGGGTTCGAATTTGCTTCGTGGGTCGTTCTGTGGGTTAGTCGTTAATGAGCTTCCATACAGTCAAACAGAAAAAACACAAAGAGACAAATGTACAGTGAGGCTGGTGGTTGTGTAATGAGGTTATGGAGAAGAAAAGAAGAACTATTTCACATAAGTGTGACTGTTGTCATAAAGTTGGATTCATTTTTAGCTGCGGCCAGTGACTGAAGTGGGATTATGCAACACGCACGCACACATGCATGCACGCACACACACACGCACACACACACGCGTCAAACTGCAGTCCTCTCTGTGTTTCACACTGCCTCTGGTCCCAGACTCCAATCTCATCTTCACCAATCTTCTCTCTCTCTATTTCTGTCTCTATCTCTCCCCCTCTCTCTGTCACTGTCTCCCCCCACCTCCCCTTCCCTCCTCACTCCCCATCCTCTGTTGCCACGGCAGCAGTGTGAAGAGGAGCAATGGATGGGGAGGAAGAGGAGGATGAGGAGGAGGAGAGGGAGGAGGAGGGAGCGTCGCAGGAGCACCGGGAGGTGGTGGAGGGCAGAAAATGTCATCTCACAGAGAGAGAAAATCTGATGGGATGTTTGTAGGTTTGGTGCAAAGAAATGATTTTTTTTTTTTTATTAAATGAGAGCGAACATTGACAGACGGTGAGAGAGATAGAAGCTGTAACCGAACGCTGGATTACATTTTGCCTGCTCATTTTGCTTCCCTGCGCTTCACACACACTTTATAAAAGACGTTGATATTGTCTGTTGTGATGTAGCACACACACACACACACACACACACACACACAGATGTTCAGTTGTGTCGTGTTTTTTACTCGACAGTCAAACTGGGCCTGAAGCTTCTTCTGTGTTTTTGCCTTCTTGCTGTTTAGTATCGACCGAACTGAAAACTCCAGACTTTAAATTCGGCCTTTGGCAGCCACACGCACTCGCAGCTCTCTGAACATCCATCCCAATAATTCATAGCCCAAATCAAATGTCCACTGGGTATTTAAACAGTTTTCTCCCCCACACACTCAAGGTAGATGAGAGCTGCTGAAATGCACTTTCTAGAATTCACCCGTTTCCTTGAAAATTCAGACAAAAACAGCCTCTTTTTGTCTGTGCAATTGTGAAGAAACAGTCCTTTCACAGTCCCAGTGCCCATAAACACTCGGAGCCCAACGGAGTCCAATTAAAACTTTGGCATAGAGTTTGACTGACAGCTTTCACTGCAGCCTGAATAAACCCAACCAAGAGGATGTGAAAGTACAACCCGACTGCCAGAATAATCATGGTATTGTAGGTTTCTGGAAAACACGGATATGTTCCGTTTATTTTATCACAGAGACCTCGAAACTTTACTTTGGTTTCAACAATGCTGTTGTTAACATCTTTAGCACAAAAAACTCTCAATTATGGTAAGGAAAAGATCATGTTTTGACTTAAAATACCCATTTTTTGAAGCACTATCTGGCCTAAATGTCTTGGTTAAAAAATTATTGCTAACCCTGGTGGGAACACAAAAATGGACTGCAAAAAATCCCCCATGTTTGGTGGATAAAAAGTCGCTGGAAACACAGCAATAACTTAACAAATGAAAAAACTGTTTTGCTGTTTGCTGATCTTGTAAGTAGGCAAGTCTTTATTAAAACAGAAACACCTTATGCAGCAAGGTATGAGCTTCATGAAGTAAAGTGTGATTAAACAAAGTTTTGGGTCGTGTTTTTCATCATTAACAAGAATTCGTGACTACCTATTTTTCATCCAAATCAATCAGCTGATTGTCCTCTACTTTGGCACTCAGTGTCCTGGAAATCAACTGCTCTTTCAAATGCTCTCTTATGGCCGAGTAAAATCGTACAAAGGCCCGAAAAGTTGTCATCTTGGAGATTCATCGGACTACAGTGAAAGACTTTTGGAGCTCACAATGAAGTTTCAGAAACTTAAAGTTTTAAAGCAAAGCAACATATCAGCTGATAACGTAAAGGCTGGAATTTATTTTGCAGATGACAAACCGCTTTCTGTAGATAAACACGTTTTTAAATGTCTTCTTTATGTTCAGGTGAGATGTTTTGATATTTATGGTTGTGGTGTGTTTGTACATTTGTGTGTGTGTGTAGGTGTGTATCACTCATAATTCTCCCGAAGGCGCCAGGTTTCTTCTCAGAGTTTTGTCCGCAGGCTATGAGCTGATTCTCGATAATGATGGAGTTCAGGTGGAGGACAAAACTCGCCTGAAGAACTCGAGATTTTCAGTGAGCGAGGCTTCGACCAAAACCATTGTTTCTGTCTGTCAAACTGCTGCTTCAAACTTTATATTGATCTGCTTTATGTCTTTGAACCTTTACCCTTTATTTTACCCAGCAGCTGTGGGTTTGTCTCACACTGCATTTTTGTTTATTTAGTATCCATTTTATTTATTGAACTTTTTTTGTGAATGCTTCAGAGTTTGTGTCAGAGTGAGGGTGATGGACAAGCATCAAAGGTGCATACCTGTATTAAACTTTTTTTTCCCGTTGAATTTGGTGCCAATAAAGGCAGCAAATGACAAACTATTTTTAATTCTGAAGTACTGTCTGCATCCTGTAAATACTTGCAATGAATACAGAGTTCACCCTCATGCTAATGACTCTGTGAGGCTGATCTTGGGCACAACAGTGCTTTGTTTTAAATGTTAACAAATGCATGTGGGCATGTTCATAATGTTAATGTTAATATGCTGATGTTTAGTACAATGCTGTAGTTTAACACATTTGCATGCTAACATTTGCTAATTAGCAGTGAACACAAAGTACAGCTAAGGCAGATGGGAACTTCATTAGTTTGCAGGTGTTTAATCGTGAAATAAAGTATTGGACAAATTAAAATTTTGACCTGATGATGGCTATAGATGAAAAGTCCAAGTAAAAGTTTTATGGTTCATTTCATGGTTTGGACACAAGTGACGAATGAACAACCGACCAACATTGCCATCCCGAGAGCCAATTTGTTCTCATTCCCAGGTCGTCAAATGCAGACGCTTTTATTTATATGAGACACAGCTGACACACATTTGAACATGTAGTCAATATTATGAAATGACTGTGGTTAGGTTTAAGCAACTAATTGGTTAGGTTACAAAATAAAGACAGTGTTTTGGGAAAAACAAATGAGTTTGTTACGTTGTGTAAAAATGCCACCTGAGTGACGTCAGTGCGTGTCGACTGTACATAAGTTAAGTTAAAATAGCTTTGACTTTTGTTTCTGAAAAAGACACAGGTATGTCCTGCACAGACTATCTTGTTTTTTATACTAAGTCTGTTGCTCTAAGCGTCTAATATTGCTGGGGATGGGTTCATGTTGCAGTTCATTGAAAGATTGGTGCATTTCATAACACACTTAAGGCTGCCTTTTACATCAAAATCAAACGCCAAGGGGCGTGACCAAGGTATTTGATGACCTGGGAATGAGAACAGGCTGCTTTATTCCCCCAAATGAAACAACACATTCGCATCCCAACTCGTCACAGCTGTCCGCCGGCGTATGATAATAACACTACAGCTTCAAGCCTCGTTCTCATCTGATGCCGTTCGGCCGCATTCCAGGTGGACATGGAAGGTGGCTTTTGGCGCCACACTTGTATGCCGAAAGCACCGACAGAGCAGACGTATTTGTTAAAATCAGAATGAGAACGGGCTGAACGAGGAGTTAGAAGCTAGAGGAGTCGAGCAACTCAAAACCCTATAAATTCTGTCAACCGCTTAAACCCACAAAGAGCAAAACCTCCAAATACTGACAAATCAACAACATTAATTCTGCTTTTTACTTTCTCCATGCACTACCATCGAAAACACTCATCATTTCTGCTGTTTCTTCCAGACATCCACCTAACCAAACTAGATTATGGCCTCTGAGTACAGACACAAGTAAGAGCCACAGTATCAGGGCTGTGGGGCTGTCCCAGCATGCACTGGGAGAGCCAGGTCACACCAGGTCGTTTGTTAATCACATGGCTGAGACACACACAGGCAGCGAGTTCACACTCACATTCACACTTACAAGTAATTATAGTTATTATTCCCTCTGAGCTGAATGTGTTTGGACTGAGGGCGGAAATTGGAGGAAATATTAGCCTCACACACACACACACACACACACACATTCTCCATTTCCTGACCATTAAATGAGCAGCGAGCTGAATGTGCACAGTTTGTCTCATTAATGATCATAATGATGGAAACAAATATTTTGGCGTGGTACTCCGCATCACCTCACATGCCCTTCAACAAATATCCACCTGGTTACTTTAACTCAAGTTCATAAAAAAGTGTATTTTTATTTAATTATTAACTGAACATTATCACATTTTTACACAGTTATTTTTGGAGTGGTATTTATTAACTTTTTTTTGTAATTGAAAGGGGGGGTTGCAAATTCCTAATACTGAAAAGCTGATATGGGACAAGTGACAGATCCAAGCCGAGAGAGGTCGAGTCTCACAGTGTCTCTGCTTCCTGTTGATTTATTGTGAAAGTTGCGGAAAGTCTCTCAGAAACAACCTTCAGTCTGTGGAGTCTGAAAAGCATCATCACACCGAATCTCCCATGAGAAATCTGAAAAAAACATCATTTCAATCATTTTGCTTCACTGAATCAAATCTCATCACATCTTTGTTTCTCGGCCGTTCTTCCTCTCCCTTTATCTTTTGTTTTACTTCATCTCTCTGTACTTTTCTCTTAAAGGCATACAGTTCTGATGACTGTTTGTTTGTAATTTTCCTGACGTGTATTGAAGCTATTTCTGCTGTTGCATAAAGTGTTCGTCTCTGTGTCATTGAATGTCTTTGCGTCCTGGTGTCACCCCGGAAGCTATTTTCTTTTTCAGCTTTTTTTGCTTGTTCTCCTCCAACTTGTCTCCAGTTGTCATTTAGTCTCAGTCGTGTCTTTGTTTGTCAGTTTCACTTTTTGTTGTACTGGTTTGTGTATTTTGGTGGGTTTTTTTAATGTCATATTTACACTTTTCTCGCTATGAACTAAAGTCAAACTGAAACTAAGAAGATTTACCTAAACTCAAAAATCTGTTTTGCTTTTGTTTATGTCCCCTAAAATGACCTTCACTTTACTGTCTTGTCTCCGTGCAAAGTTTGTCATGAAAGAGGTGTTTTCACATTCCTCTACTGGAGGGGGCAACGTCTGTACACTTTCCAAAAATCTGAAATTCAAAATGAATCTTGGGTAAGCTAGACTACGTACGTCACTAATGCAAAAGTCAACTGCCGTCATATACGGGAAACAGAGACTTGACACGACATTGCCAGTAAACTCTGAATCCTCAAGCAGAGAGCAAACAAAATTAAATTATTTATCATCATTCAAATGCAGATATCCGTTTATAGAGAATAACCAAAATGACCAGCATACATAAATGGAAGTCTTGGTCTGATTAATTTTTGTACATATCTGAGAAGTTACGTTTTTTTTCCTTCATTGCTTTATAAAAAGCACAAACTGAGTTTTGATTTGCTCTGTTTGTATGATACAGCTGTGACATCGATTGTCACTATGACGACATGGATGTTATGCCACCCGAGGGTCTGGTGGCTAAACTTCAAGGTTTAAGATTTGTCAGTGTTCATTTTTGTGCAGTTGGCCGACTTCTTCTGAGTTTAAATTTTAAAGGTGTACTTAAATTGATTGCAAAATTAAACATTTCTATTGCATTTATTCACACAAATTCATCCTTGCACTTTGTGTAGTCGCTGCAAATTTATCAATATTAAGAAACTGCACAGATGTGAGGTGTAGCAATGAGCACACTGGCAGCGTCTGACTATCCAAATGATCAAAATAATTCTTTGTTTTTCTTTCTTAATCAGATTTTCCATGTCATAATCCATTGTCATTTAGTTAATTTACCCCTAGTTTCACATTTTTGCCACAAATTTTAACAGTTTTCCTGACATGTGCCACCACAAGTGGATTCTGTTTATGTCCACTCTTGTTTTTTTCTTTTCACTTTTGATGTAGCGTGCTGCCTCCAAAGTAAGCATGACATTCAGATAAAGCACGTTAAAAGTATCTCTAAACTTAGTCCAACTCCAGGTTAACTAGTCCAGCAGGACAAGTTGCTGTTCTCAGCTTTAGGCTGATGTTTCAGCGTTGCTTCCTGTTCAGACAGTCCATATCCCTAAAGCACTCTAATGCACTGAATGTTAGTCACTGGTGTGTGAAGTGTTGCTGTGCTCAGCTGATCTATCCCTTGGACCCGTTTCAATAAAGGCTAAAATAGAAATATCCCCCCCCCCCTCGAAAATGACCCGACATTGGCCGCCTTCCCGTCTCTCCTCCTCTCTGCTTTTTATCATTGGCTGGACTCCGGCTGGACGCTGCATGCCGGCGTTCCAAGAAACACTTCATTCCAAGTCTCACCTTGGTCCAAGGCTCACATTTAATTATGGCTCTGATTCATGGCCTCTTTGTTATTACTGTCAACTCCACTTTCAACCTCTGGACCAAACAAAGAGCTGTTTCCGTCTTTCTCCTTAACCCTTCTTTCTAATCACGTCTGCCATTTTCATTTAACCCCCTGAATACCTTCCTGCCCTCTAACAGCTGAAAATTTTAGATACGCCTGCCAGAGCAACAGAGATTTAGGTATGAAAATGATATTTTTTTCGAAAGAGACACAGAACAACTACAATTAGAAGCAAATGACTAAAAAACGACCAAAGACACTCACTTTGTAACAGTTTGTATATTCATACTAAACCGTTACCTTTAAGGGTGTTACAAAGTAGTGCATGTAGAATACACACAATGTATTATTGCAGTTAATATGGAACCAAAGTTCACAAAGTAACAATTGCTGAGGTTAGCATTTAAACTGATTAGCATGTAAGTCAGCCACACAGCAGTGAAATGAAACACCTGCAGAGTTCATGGTTCACTACCACAATGGAACGAGTTTTACGGTGTGTTGCCATCATTCCACCGTTGCAGAGTAAAATGGAAATACACTGAACATGCTAAAGCACATTTGATTGCATCACCCACATGTGCCAATCACCCGGATAAAGAAAAAATACATATTATGTTACTTATTTTCATTATAAAAGAAGTTAGCAATGTTACCAAATTATAAATCAGTCCCCAGCAGGAGGATTGTGGCTGTCTTTCACGCTTGCACTACTGTATTTTCAGAATATTGGAAAGAAATGCATCCTTATCGATTTGTTTGTTTGTTTTCCTAAAACGCAGTATGAACTAAGCTATGACTTCTTTGTGCTGTGAACCCCTTAAAAAGACACAAAAAAACTTCAAGCGGATGCAAAACAACTCTGGGTGTCCATCTGAGCAAACAAAAATATTGTGTGGAGTTCCCCAAGGCTCTGTACTGGGTCTTCTTGTTCTACCCTGTACATGCTCCCACAATCCAGATTATAGGCAAAAACCGAAAATGTCACAAACCCATGCAGATGACACCCAGCTTTACATACCAACATCACCGAGCGACTATGGTCCCATGCAAACACCGATTAAGTAAAAAAAATAAATAATTGGATGTGGCAACAATTTGCCCAGTTGGACAAAGCTGAAATTTGTGCCAAAAAATATTAAAAAGCCAGTGCCAAACCTTTTGTCTCAGCAAGATTTATAAAAAAAGAGTCCATGTGTTTAATGTCAGTAAACACGACTGCTGCAATGTTGTCTTTAGCTGCAGCTGATTCAGGATCCTCGCTAACACCTGGACATCATCGCATCAGAATCACTTCAAATATGTAAAGCTCCGAAAGGTTTGGGGTCCAAATACATTTCTGCTTATAGGTTATAAACTATACAAAGCTCATAGCATAGCACAGTTTTTATTTATCACATACCTGAAAAAAACAAAAAAAAAAAAGGAAATCATTATATCTGTCAGTTTTCGATACAGTTACTGCTGTCAATACAGTTTGGCCAGTAGTCAGACAGCACTGAGCTTTGATAGCCAGCATCCCTGCTTACAGTGCATCTGTGTTTATTGTTGCTGTTCGACTCAAAGAAGCAGCCAGAAAGAGACCTCAGGGACGAGAACATTTGGAGGGAGGGACTCCATATCTATCATTGATTCTTTCTTTGGTTTGCTTCTCTGCTTTAGTACCTCATCTCTCTCTCTCTCTCTACAGTTTCATATTTTCTCCACTCCACTAAATTCTGATAAATTCATGATGTTCTCTGCACACGGACATGTTGTTGTTTTAGCTTCTGCATGACTTTTCTTTGGGGACAATGTCTTGTATCAGTTACATTTCTATACAGAGATTGACAGAGATTAACACTGTCAATGTCAGTATTGATTTTTTATGTAGGTCAGTATTAAAGCGATTTTTAATGTGCAGCAAGTCAGAGTATCAAGGTTGCCATAGAGACTGAATCAATGTTCAATATAAACCTTTCATTTGATACAACAAAGAAATATGTAAAACCAACCCGTTTTCAGTGCAAAGTTTTCAGATGTTGTCCCTGGTCACTTATTTCCACATTATACATGGCCATGAAAAAAAGCCATCCTTTTGCTGCAGTTTTAAACTAAGGATGGCGTTGGCTTGAAACACTGCTTGACAGCAACTTAATTTAAGGAGCTGTAAAGTCCCCTATGAGAGGGACTGGAGGGGTGGTGGATGGGTCCAACAAACACTGGACCTTCACCCGAGAGGCTTGTGTTTGCTTCTTGTATGACTGTTGAGTAAAACCCAACCTGTTCTCATTCAAAAGTCTATGAATACAGCTGCTTTTGCAATGATTTCAGTGTAAGATACCGACATCAAAAGCCACTTTTCATGTCCGCATGATACGTAACAGGCGGCATCAGTTGAGGACACAGACGATGTTAGGTATTTACTGATTTACTGTTTTATGTCGTAGAACTAAACATGAAAATCCGACCAATCATCAATCGTCTAACCAAAACCCCATTCAAAAAACCCATCGACTTTGACACTAAGGACCAGTAAGGGCAAAAATGCTCACTTATTTACAGGTTTTTGGGCTCATTCCTGCACCACTCTATCGTGCATAAACCGAACAAAACTGAAACTGAAACCTAACTGATAACGGCCTTTTAACTACCAGCCTGTTCTCATTCTGAAGTTGTCAAATACTGCAGCTTTTGCAGTAATTTTGGTTTAACATACCGACGCCAAAAGCATACTTGCATGGCTACATGATGCACCACCAGGCAGCATCAGCTGAGAACATGGCCAGACAGAACTATTGAACTATTCGCTGTGTTAAATGTAGCAGGACAGACACATTGCAAACATTGTTGAAACGCTGCCAGTAATGATGTAATAAGGAGCATGAAGGTCCCTATAGGGCGGGTGGGATGGGTGATGGATGGATCCAACCAACCCAGACTTTCACGCAGGAGTTCCTGCCTACTCCTAAGCAAGTGGAGTGGAAATATACTGATAAAACAGGAAATTCTACAAAAAAATATACATCCTGTATCTTGCAGCCCTGACAAATGCTGTTATTTGTGATATTGTTCATATTGTCATAAGTAAAGTAAATAGACACGATGGCAGGAAATCTATCTGTTGAAACATTTGCTTTGGAAACACTGATTCACACTTTCCTGCATTTCAGAAGCAGCTGCGAACACTTTTTGTTTTGGCTTTCTAAATTTGACTTTATATGTTTCAAGGCCAGGCAAGGTGCTCTTTGAATTGCCTGGGCTTCTGTGCTTTAAAACACAAGGGCAACGAATCAAATATTTATCAAGCTTATACGTCTGCCTGTCAAGAAAAATTCTTAGGGAGGCAAACTGAACATCAAAAAAGCCTTTCAGCTGCTGAAGGAAATGTCAGGAAAAAAACGACAAGCTTACACAGCTCGGTACAGGGTGTGTATTCTGTGTGTATTCATGCCTTTCATCAGATGAAAGCTCGGCTTAGATTTGTAGACACACGTAATAATGCTCTCAGGGTGCCAAGGTTTCCTTCTGCATCCCTTGCTCCCAAATGTTTCACCCTATTGCTTATTGCCAGCACGCCATGGTTTACTGTGTTGATTGCTTTCTGTTGAACCATCCTGCCAAGACAGGGAAAGTTCCTCCAATAGGAACAACACTGTTGTGCTGAAGTCTTTAAAAAAATGATAATCCTCAATAAATCTCTCTCCTGTCATCACATCATGCCTGTACATCTGCAGCTTCACTGGCTGTCAGTCACAACACCTTATCCAAATCCCCATCATCGCCTAATACTTCCTCAGGAATGACACTGATCTGTCACTGTGAACAAAGCAGGATAAAACACTGAAGTGACTTCTGGGCCTCCGAAACGCTGTGTGAAAGCTGCTCATGTCTAAAGTCTTTACTAGGTGCTAATTCTACGCAGTCATCGGGGCTGCTGCAATTATCTCCGTTTTCAGATCATCATTGTGTCTGACCGCCAAAACCAGGTGAGATCAGGCAGTAGGAGTCTGTGGTGGCAGCACTCTGCCATCCACAGATCAGATATCACTCTGTCACAGAGACACAGCTGTGCATGAAGTACATGAATGTATGAGACACAGCAGGAGTGACGGAAATTGACCATGAAAAAAGCCTCCGACTCAGAACTCCCCTATTTCTATGAAGTTAACTTCTCTCACAGTAAAGTTTTTGTAAAAAGTAACAGCCGTCTTTCCTCCATTGATAAACAGAGAATACATTTTCTTCTTTTCTTCTTTTAAATCACTGCACTGTTTACTATGACAATGGCACATGATGTGTTTCAGTTCGTAATGTGGAAATGCGAGAGATTTTTGTAGCAATTAAAGAGTTGAACTTTTTTGCTGAGTGTCTAAGTCTTCACCGGAGTAATTTGTCTGTGATTTTATGGATATTACTGTACCTGATATATGCAAAGCCCCTAAGTACTATGATATAAGTATGCAATACATAATGTATCATACTAGTATGTTATATGGAGCTGGGACACGGTGCCAAAATCCTCATAAATCCTTCTACTTCCTGCTGCTAAGATGATTTCATTGCTCGCCTGCCCTCCATGTTTGCACTTAACACTTTGTAGTATCCTCTAGGTCCAGCAAAGGAGTTTAACGCATTTCCTTCTTTTCTATCTTCTTGCTTTTTGTGACTTTTGCTGCTGCATTGCTACGTTTCTTAGACTGGTAAAGCATCAACTTTTGGTGGAATAGCATGCAACTGTCTGCAGGAATGTGTATCACATATATGTCACATACAGTGAGGGTCTTGTATGCATTTAAACAGAATGGGGACCAACTCAAACCATTGCTCCTTAAAACCATCTGTGGTCAAAATACAGCAGTGTAATAATGTAACAGTCCAAACATTCTGGCCAGATAAATGAATCGTGGTAAAAATATATTGTAAGAGATGTATATATTAATATTTCTTGGTTTAAAGTGTAAAAATGATGATGTTTTGGCTTTCAGTGAGATTTAAAAAAGAAAATAAAAATCCTGAAGGTGTTAATGATTGTCTGATCTGTCAAATGCCCCAAAGTAGTTTGAATTTAATGTTAAAATACTGCGCCTGAAAACTCACCGTTTAAAGCTTTAATGTGACGGATGTCTATTGAGGTTGCGCTTTTAATCTCTACTCGTGTACCTTTGATCTACCTTCAATTAAACATCATCAGAATTCTTAATCGTACATGCTCCTCCGGTGGTCTCCGAGCTCACACTTACACAGCAGGCGTCCCTGAAGAATAAACCTGCCAGTTAAAATCAAAGACTCCCTGGTTGCTGCGTTATTAAATACTTGCAGAATCCATTTAACTGTCATAGTCACACAATTGCTCCCAAGTTACTGCACGCCCCGCCAGAGAAAGCAACCGAGCGGGCTGACTTTTATGTCTTTTGTTTTATTGAGTAAAGAGTTTTCTGTTGATATTGTTTGATGCTTGATGGTGTCTATCCTCTGTAGTGCTGTTAGCTAGCTGCTTCAATGATGCAGGGCATCAGAGTTTATCAGAGACTGCAAATTCATTAGTGCGCACAGGAGGAGACAAATCCAGGTTTTTCAAAGTGTACCCTGACGGTGGCGCTAGAGATCTAATCAAAAAGGGTTCATCCCCTGATCACCAAATGGATTTTTACATTTTTTGTGCAGGTGAGTAATAGGTTGAGGATGTCAATGAAAATCATTATGATTCAGAAATAATTTTGCTTTGAACCAAAGAGTCCAAGGGCAACAGCCGAGGATGACAGAAAAAAGTAAAGTACTATTCTGATCAAACAAACAAGCAGCCCATAGTATTCTTATGAAAGTTTGTTCTAACGTTACACAAATCTTCTATGACAAGGCACACAAAGAGTTTACCTTGAAAGCTTGAGTGCTGCATTGATAGTTCGATAAAAATCTCTTTCTGGAGAAAGTTGCATTGTTCTGAACCTTCTTCAAGTTTTGCTAAACAAATACCCCTTTTCAAATTACAGGTTATGTTCTGGATTGTGCAACTAATTTTAAATAAGTTGGAGAATTTCAACCAAAAATACATTTGTTCGGAGCTTTATAAGTTGGTTCTCAACTGGAACAAAAAAATCGCAGGTTTGTCTTAACCGAAGAGCCGTGACATCAGCGTGCACATTATATTCTAAAGAGTGGATAAGTGTTATATTATAGGGGGGAAAGTATGCAGTAGTCTCATTAATAGTTGGTCCATGCTTGTTTTTGGATAAAAACAAATATCTGTAACAGAACCAAAGTTTTCACATAATCAATGGAATCCACCGTCTTGCTTCTACTATTTACTTGCGTTGTTCATTGTGCAATGCCATCTATTGATGACGCAATGTTGATTACAGTGGTTTTATTAAAAACTGGTTTACTGGATAGTACCAACATTTCAAGGGTGCTGAACTGAACCCTTTCAAAAACCACAGCTAATTTGGTTGAAAAGGGGAAAAGGGTCTTAAGTACCTGGTCCATAATATAGTGGTTGAAGGACAAGAGTAGTAATATAAAAAGTGTCCATGTTAATTATAATAGCATATTTCATGTTTTATAGCAAGATGAAATGGGGGCCAAAGAGGACAAGGGGTGTTATATACTGCACCGACTGTTAAGTCCCTTGAGATAAATTTGTAATTTGTGAAATTGGGTTATATAAATAAAACTGACTTGGCATTCATCTACACGATAGCGATGGTGGGCGGTGTGGTCATGGACTGATATTTTCCATTAGTCCTTAGAGGGATTCTCATGTGAAAACCTGCAGAAACAGCTCCCTCTCCCAAAAAACAAGCATCAAATTCAAAGAAGACATAAAGGGGCCATATCCACCAAAAGGAATGAACTGCTTTTGCAGCCACTTAACCTGTGCAAATGAGAGAAAAAGATAGCGTGCAATCCACAGAGAACGCTCAAAGGGTGAATGCATGCAAACTGCATGCAAACTCGTGTGCGTTTCCCATTTGCATGTGTGTAAATTAGGGAATACTCAAAAATTTGGTGCAAAATTGCCCCCTTCCTATGCAAATAAGCCTCATTGCAAATACCATCTAATTCACAAAGACCAGAGCTAATTGCCACAGGCAGTTACAGTGCTGCTATTTAACACCATTGAAACCTATATATTTTAATAAGTGCAATTTCTCTCTCATCAAAGCTCGTGAGCTTTAAATGATACTGAATTGATAATAGTGAAATTATGGGTGAAATCTGCAGTCAGAGGTGGGGAACTAAGTGGGTTGGGAGCTTATATCAGATTTTGAATGAAACAGTTTGATGGAGCTCAGGATTCATCCATAAGGGCTGCCTTATTACAAACAATTTCAGCATATAAACCTGGGATCTGCAGCCGACCTGTTTGGGTGTGAAGCATAATACAGAACAATAATAACCATCAAATTCTGCCTGATCCTCTTAATGAAGCAACCACAGCAAAGTGCGTAAAAGCGCAAGGCCTATGTCTAAGTTTGGAGACACACTACAGCCAGCTGCAACACACAACCAACTGTGGGCAACAAAAAAAAGACGGTCTGCAAAAATTTGTGCTCTCTGCGGTTTCCATTATGAACTAATTTGTGTTCTTAAATATAGAGTAAAGCCTGAAACACTGAGAGGAGGTCCGCTTACTCAATTGAATGCAAAAACAGGGTAAATTGCGCTCAGCTGCCAAACTCTGTCGAAGCGTTGGCGCCAACATATAATTAGTTCAAATGCTTTTGTGGTTAGGGTGCTAAAACAGGGCAGATTGAAGATGCTAATTCTGCCTAAATCATGGTGCTATCAGCGGGCGCAATCCATCTTTTGCAGATCTGGCCCATAGTAAGGGCACACCCACTGGCAGCAGCTGACATGCAGTTTAGCTTGCTAACATTTGCCTAATAGCAGTAAACACAAAGCACAGCATTAGTTTGGCAGGCATTTGGCCATTGACCAAAGTATTGGACAAAGAGAGGCGCTTAAGCAAATGCCAGAGGATCGCCAAAGTCAACTGGATTCAACTTCCGAGAAACAAGAGTGTCTGAACCAAATTTCATGCCTGTCCTTCCAATTGTTCTTGAGTTATTTCAGTTTGGAAAAAAAAGTGGTGGACAGACTGATGAACACTGCCAAAATGCTAAAAGCACATCCAGGCAGCCACCCACGCTGGGCCCATTGTGGTTGTATTCTGGTGCTGGAGGACCAAATTAGCTCCAGTTGTCACCACTCAGGCCAGCTTTATGCTCCTGTCTGCCTCCAGGATGACACCAGTGTTGCTCTCTGATTCTGATACATCATCCCTTCACCATGTGTTCCAGATTTAGGCCACTTTATGGACGAGAAATTCTGGCGACCTGGGTAGTTATTTTCCTCAAAAGATTACATTTTCGACCGACCATCTCTGTTTCTCAGTTATTCAGAACTTATTTGTCGTGGGTGAAACTGTCTGGAGGTTCAAACATCATTACTCAGACAGAATAGAATTGAAAAACCTTATATAAATGAAGCGCAGATGTGTAGAAATTTTCTATTTGAGATATTGATGTGAACCGAGAGAACGCAGGCATGTCCGGAGTGCGACTCAAGGACACTCTGGCAGGACACACGCTGCAGTCTGCTGCACTAACTGAATTCGTGACCTTTCAGTCAGGCAGCGGCCTTTCTTTGGCTACAGACTTTCAGGGGACAGAGCGGACTTTAGCAGCTCAGAGGGGACAAACTGTCAGGGAACTGATAACATTTAGATTTGTCAGGAAAGAGACACAAAAAAAAGATACAGAGGCGGCGTAGAGAATTCACTTCAGTGCTGTGTTTCGCTCCACCTTACCCTTTTTTCTTCTTATTTCTATTCTCTGCATTACAGTTCAGAACAATTCAAGAGGCTTTACTGGAATGAGAATAATTTCACCAAAACCTCTTACAACAATGAAGAGATGTTATCTTGTAATTACAGTGGATGTGAATGTTTTAGACATTTTAGTGCATGCTTTTTTGCCCAAATTCTACTTTCCTTCTAAAGAGAGAATCTCTTGTAAATATTCCAGTTTATAGAGCCATTTCTTGCTTCTACTTTGAACTACAGTAATATGTTTGCTCACACACAGTACCACATATTTATATTGTGCTCACCATTAGTTTGATTGGTTTAGATAATCCAGAAAACTTGTTGGCTGGTTTACAACTTCTGGGACCAAAGCGCCAAAAACTGCAGTTCCTGTAACAGCCACTAGAGGCTGGCGCGAAGAGTAAGTCAATCCTCGTAGACCCCAATGTTAAAATGCACAACTTTTCACGGAAATAAAGATTTTACAAAAAGCAGTTTTGGTCTCCATAACAAATTTATCCAGTCATAACAAATGTACAGAGGGTGAGATTTCTTTTCATGTAACTCACTTGATTGCATTTTTTCAGGACTAAGAGTTCAGCATAATTAAGTGAGTAACAAAATGTGTGCCATCTATTGACAAATGGCTACCATGGCGACATAGTTGGTTAGGCAACCATGGCATAACCCAGATTCACATGTTATAGCTCTCATTAATTGAGTGTGTTTTTTCTTTTCATGAAAGTTAATTCCAAAGTTTTGGTCGCCTAAAAAAAGTCTTATTCGGCATGTAGCTGTACACAAAGCCCTCTGTGGAGTTGGAAGTTTAGTTTTGCTGGTACGTTTTGTTTTTATGGTTTTAAGCCTATATGTGGTTTTGAGTAAATGCACTGTGCTAACTGAGGTAGCAGCTGGGGTTAGAATTTGCTCCAAAACTGAGATCACAACAGCCAAAACGACAAACTCTTTGCTTCAAATCACACGTCCGCAAACCAAAGGGTGACATCACAGTGTCAATGCCCATTACTTTATACAATGTCTATGTTTACAACCTGACCTGGATGTGTTTCTTGGACTTTTCTAAATCTTTTTCGCTGTGTACAATACTATCTGAACAGATAAAACTGTTTGACTAAATTTACAAAAAGAGCATATGATTAGTAAATTGCCTTTTTTCCCCTGGAGCTGTCAACTGCAACTCACTGCCGTAGAATTGGAGGCTAAACAGAATCGAGCACAAGCCTTTCGTCCACTAAAGCTAAAGTAACATGGAATAGCAAACAAAAGCATCTGTCAAAAGAATAAATGGAAATGCACAGTAACAAAGCACTATCATAGTGATGAGAATTTCAGGAGCTGTTTTGGAGGTGGTACAGCTGTGAACCACCTCCATTTGCTGATGAAGTCTTTATTATGAAACCAGTGGAAAAGGCAACGTGAAAGACCTTGAAATTTTTAAATTTTAAGAAAAAAGTTAATTTCAGTCTCCATCGACAGCACACTCTTTTCTCTGCAGATTTCCAGGATTCCTTAACTGTCATTTTGTTTTGTTTTTTTTCCTCCTGGCTTCTCTCTCCATCTCTTTCCTCGTACTTCGTGCTCTCTATTTGTATCTCCTGCTCTGCTTCTATTTCCTTCTCCCGCTTTCTTTTTTTCTCTCCGTTGGTAATTAAGCGGGCAGATTTTATGCTTTTCGGTCTGACAATAGCAGCTCCTGAGGCAGCCACATCAATGCCAGGGCTCACTGTCAAAGAGCTGCCAGATAACACACACACACACACACACACACACAAATTAAAGAGTAGAATGTGAGCCAAGATGTACTTGCGTATTATATAGACGTACACTCTCAAATAAAAACCACAGACTCAGATCGATCTAGGATTGTCTCTGATTGAGCGTTGCTTGCATATTAATGATCGAACATATAATTAAAAATGCAGAGTACTGAATCACGCACACACACATCAACGAGCGTGCGTCCTTGATCTCTGCTCCAAAGACTTTGTACTGTTTTTGATGCAACTTCACAAAGTCTGCAAAGACAAAAAAGAGCAACTTCTGGTAATCAACCAGCTCGGCCTGTCAATCGCTGTTGGAGTGTGTGAGCGTGTTGGTGTGTGTCACCATGGAAAGAGCAAGTCGCCGGTAAGGGGCAAAACCCATTGCTCTTGTCTATTATTCCCTCTCTTTGAATGTGAGAACATTTTTAATTTTTTTTTCTTTTATCAGCGTTCTCTCTTTTCTCTCGACTCCCCCACTTTTACTTTTTTCAGCTCTCTCTCTCCATCTATTCACAGGACCACTTGTCTTCCATTAGCCTCTCCATACAGCACACTCCAGCAGCGAAAATGAAAAGAGTGCAGTCAGTCGGTCCCGGCGTCCGGCTTCATCAGAACATTTATGCTGTTGCTAGGAGACGTGAAACCCCTCGGACCAATCCGGTTGGCTGCGACCTCAAAGCAATTCTTATAACAAAACACCTCACAAAGACGCTAAGTGCCTCAGTGTTTCAGTGCTGCGTCCAAGGGCACTCCAACAACTGGGATGCAAAAGTCGACAAACTACAAGCTTCACTACGTCCTCCCTGAACAATGTCACTGTTTCACTTTTTGTTTGAATCCGAGTGTTACAGCTTGTCTGAGCTTTTCAGCGGCAGACAATGAGCACTCATACGTCAAACTGACCTTGAAGACACCATCAGAGACTATTTAAAAGATCTTGAAACTGTGATGACACATTAAAATAAAAAAAGGAGGTGATTTTAAGGACACACAAATGGATATAAACTGGAAATAATGGCTGTCTGGAGGGAAGGATATCAGGCTAAAAACTGATGCAATGATGTGGAAAATGATCAGTAATAAGTGGTGCTATTCAGACCCTTTTCTGGGTTTGTGATGCGTCATGACAGCCAGAGTCATAATAGATGCCTGAGCTGTCGTCATATCAAAAATACTCCATGAAAACTGAACAACATGCGTCACAACAACTATGTTCTGTGTAAGCTGGCACACCTGCAGCATGGTGTCTCATTGTAACTGTTTGACAGGCACCGCACGCTACAAAAAATGAGTCACACTCCTGTCTGATTAAAAAAAAATTAAAATTCAGATCCTAAAAAAGTAAATACACTCCAACAAATCAAGTATTGCTTACTGACCACTAGAAGACTTTTAAAAAGATTTTGCAGAAATAGGTCACTATTTGCAAGACTAGATTGCTTTTGAGATTATTTTCCATCTTGTGCTTGGTCAAGAATATTACACTAAACTCCCTTGAAGAAAAAATACATTTTAACATTTCCTTATGTGACCGCAAAACACAGAACTCTAGAAACACAAGATAACGTGTCAAATATTAACAGTCTTTCTGTCAGTTTGGCAGCAACATAATCCTTAATGATAAACTTTGTTCGCGCACAAGCTTTAGATTTTGTCACCTCAAATCACTACCAGGCTTTGTTGGTTAGCTGCGCAATTTTAGTACGAGGAACCATGAAAATGAGCAACATGTCTGCATCCCAACTCTTTAACTGTCACCACTCGGTCAGTGCCGTTCACATCTATATCTACAAGCTATGGTATCCTGTTGGCATTTTGAGACAACGTGTCACTTTATGTCTGTTAAATGCATGTCTTTCCAAAATACACCAAAATGTAAAATTTCTGCTCATTAGATGTATACAGTCTTTTTCAAAATAATTTTACTTCAGTAAAACATCATATTAAGTGGCTCAACTTTAGGGGGAGTGAGCGTGTGGCTCCTGGGTGAAAGTCAAAGGGTTTAAAAAAAAAATTCTTGCATTAAACATCCAACTATACACCATAAAATGGTCACACCAAAAAAATCTCACACCAACACTGAACTGCCTTAACTGTGTCCTAAAATCTGTTTTAAAGCCGCATGATGCTAAAACTCCTGTCAATGTGTGTGTGTGTGTGTCAAACCTGCCGCTGGTGTGGAGCTCACACTCCTGCAGCAGCAGATAAAACCCATAAAGTCTGTGGTCATATGAAGTCAAAAATGGTGCATGTGATGGAGCTGGCATTGCAGCCACCAAAATGTTCGAAAGTATGGCAATGCTCCAATCACATCGTCGGTACTGAATGACGTGTTTTTTCTTGGTTTTGTTTTTTATATAATACTCTATAATACCATAATACCGCATGCCAACATTTGACAATTCATGTCATGAGCCAAAGTTTTGGAGAAGTACTTCTGTTTAACATTCATCGAATCAGAAATCATCAAACTCACAATGTACCAGGCTTACTGTGAATGGAGCGAGCGCTGGTTACTGTTACAAACGTGGATGTATTAAAGGAAGTCTGGATATAGCCATGGAGGCGAGCTGCTCATTGGTGCATGAAGCAAAAAAAGCTCTTTTTTGCAGATATAAAATACCTACCTGATCTACTGGCCCATAGGGCGTGCTAACTAGAGACTTACAGGTAACTTCCGCCAGCAGACCGACTGACCTACAGGTTTGTGCTTTACTAGCTTGAAAGAGGTCATCTGTTTCTGTGAATGAGAATATTTTGAGTCCTCAAATTTAAGATCACCACCACAGTAAAACAGAAAACATTAAAGAAATGTATTTTTTAACATGCAAAATATTACAAAACAAACTGTGAAAGCCATGTTTGTGGATTAAAGAAAATGCACATGGTGGGATGACAGAAATTTAAAAAAGTAACCAAGAGGCCACAGGTTTGATGCCCAAAGCAGGGAATGAGTCCCTCCACCTGCTCACTGTGACCCCATCAGTGAATCACTTGAAATACCATATGACTAGTGAAACGCTTTGAGGATGTGGGTCACCAAAGATGAGCCTTTGGATAAAAAACACAAACACTGTGTGTGGCATTTGAAGCAGGAGCGTATTTATAATCCTGTATCACTCTGCTGGGTTTTATTGTGTGGAAACTGAGGTCATTTGACAGAGTTAGTTACCTGAGGGAACCTGACATTTAAATAGGCCTCCTCGTTATCGCTCGCGTTCTCCCTCGCTCGCCTCTTGCTCTCGATCTTGCTCCCCCGTCCTCTAATGTCTGATATCCACTGACTTTTCTCCTCTGTATCCTCCGTCCGTTTTTCTCATCCGCTCTGCTCTCCAGCCTTTTCTCGCATTTCCACCCACCGATTCCAATTTTTGCCCTGGCTTCGTCTCTTCCTCCACTCGTCCTCTCTCACCTAACACTCCTCTCTCTCTTGCTCTTTTGCCTCGCTCTAAGCCCGCCGTCAGTCACCTCCACAAAACCAAAGATGCAATAAAGATCAAATTCTCTCCAACCTGCACCTAGCAACCAGGTGAATGCCTGTGTGAGAACGAAAAAGGCCACTCAACAACAGCAGAAAACTAAAACAAACACCCACAGCTGGATTTCAGTGCTGATTGTTCCCTCTGCAGCACAAGATGGGTGCATCATCTTTGATTAAACTCGATTGTGCTCACTCTTTCCCACAGTAAACATTCTTTCACCTGCTTTCAGGGTGTTGGTGGGTGGGTCTTTTCTCATTACAGAAAATTAGATTATTCCATATGGTTGCCATATGGAATATGACCCCTGCTGGACCCCCTGTGGTTTCCCTACTGGGCAAACAGGACGGCGGATGATGCAGTCAGCATGGGACTGCACTGCATGCTGTAACACATGGACTCCCCAAGGACAAACGCAAGGATCCCGACTTCAGCTCAGACGTCCTTCACACCACCCAGCTCACTGTTGACCCTTTCAATTACATTAGCTCTCCTCTTGAACCTTTCCTGTTTAGGCCACTTGGAAGTAGGCCGGGGTTTGATAGGTTTGGCTTTGCTAGTATTTTTTTTTTGTTTGTTTTTTTTAATATGTGGGATATGTGGTATATGGCAGTAGACGGGTTTTTGTTAACCCTCAGATTGCGCAAACTGAAATTGCAAATACAAAAGAAAACTTGCATGTGCTCACATGAGGTGGTACTTCAGGCGATTCAAAAAAAGGCATATTTTGCAAAACTGCTATGGAAACATTTTTTTTCTGCTATGATGTGTAATTCTGGGTGGTGGTGATGTGACTTTATGGATGCCAACTGCTGTTAAATTCAAAGAAGGAGAAAAAGTACAACAAAGTCACATGACAGTCGACAAAAAATGACTTGGTATTTGTGGGCGGAGGAAGAGACAGAGATCTTAACTCTTATACGAGACGACAAAATTACGGTGATATTAGATTGGCTTTATCGAGCGGCTGCAATAGAAATAAACCTGCCAATGTTTTGAACATCCATCGCCATGGTTATGGGAATGTTATTGTGAGAGGAAAGTCACGTAAAATTGTGAGACAAGTCGCGTAACATCACTCAATGAAAATGCAGTCATCTCGTAATTGTGTTTTATTGAAATTTCAAAAATATCTCTCGAGTTTTGCACACATCTGTAATGGCAACCCACCTAGCGTGTGGCACCAACAAGATGAGTGCGAGGGCAATGCTCTGAGCCCAAAGCCACTTTAGACATTTTTTGGTCTGCCTGGATTTTAAGCTTTTATAACATCATGTAATAAAGATAATTGTTTTCAGATAACCTGGGATATGAGAATATTTGTGCTGCAATGATGTCACTTGAATGTAAAAATACTACTAAGCTTTTTTTGTTTCCTCAAACAGTTCAATATTAGATCTTTAAATATGGATTTATTGTACAAAGTCCCCGAAAAGATGCTCAAGTTCCAGGCTGGAGAGGGAAGCTTCTGTAAGCGCTACGATTGCACCGAGAGCGGCGTAGTCAGCACAGCCGCCAGCTTCCTGCAGAAAAAAAGAGTAAGGAGCTTCGATTTACTGGTCAAACTTCACGAAATTATCTATAAACTATACACATTTTTTTTTATTGCATGACAACAATCTCAGCTACAAAGAGCAGACTGGAGGAGTGGTGGGTGGGTCACACAAACTCAGGCATGTGCCTTAATGCTCCATACCTAACTATCTGCATTTGTTGACATAAAGGTAACAGCATCCCAGAGCATAAGCGACACAGAAGGATATCTAACTCATAAAATGTAGACGCAGGAGTCCACTGATAGAATATGCAACATATGACGAGTTGGGATGAGAACATGTCGTACATTCATATAGTTTTTGGTAACCAGAGAAGCCAGCCCATTCTCACTCTGAACGTGCTAAATAGCGCCGCTCCGTCAGTGCTTTTGGTGTATGAACAACGCCAAAAGCAGTTTTCAGCATCTAACTGCAGCGCAGCTGAGATGAGAATGTGCTCAGACAGGACGCATCCACATGCAGGGCACATGTTGTCAGTTGAGGATGCGGACGGATGGAATTGGTCACGTGCGAATAAACGCTGAAGGACAATAACGCTGACTTTTGTGCAGGAGTCCGGAGTTCCCTTCCCGAGTAGATGTGTGAATATATTTTTTTCTACACCTTACAATGTGCCTTTTGCCTAAACCAAACCATCTGTGACTTTTTTGGCTTATCTCAAACACTGTGACAGTCCACGCTAATGTGTAAACATCAGGACCGGCTGCATCGTCCCACCATGTGCATTTGTTGACATCACTGTAACGGCATCGCTGAGCGTAAACAGCTGACACAGGAGGATACCTAAAATGTCAGAAGTAGACGTGGAAGGTCACTGACAGAGCGGCATCATGTGACGAGTTGGGATGAGAACGTGCTGGAGATGCTTGTTTTTTATTGTAACATTTTTGTCATTTTTGAGTCTAAACTAAACCGTCTGTGTTGACACATGAACTCTGACAATAAATTATTTTATTATGAGTTCTTGTACAACAGTGTACTGCAGTTCTGTGTGTGCCATTTCTGGTGAAAACGGGCCATTCTGTCAGTCGCCCCTCCCTCCCGTCGTTGTTGTTGGTTCGTTGGCTACAGACTCGTGTTGAAGAATTGTCATTACTGAAAAACATCCCCAGTGGTTTTCCCAGTGAAACCACTTCCTCCCACAACGGCTCCTGTTATGTAGAACACGCTCTGAATTATGCAGCCATGGGCCTTTTTTTAATTAGAAGTGTACAGTTGTTATTTCTGTGTGTTGGATTTTTAGATAAGCTGGTGTTGAGAAAAGGGAGCTTGACTTTGATCACACTAAAAAAAAGAAAAGAAAAAAGGCAATGAAGTGAATGATAACACGCAGGGGCGCTCGATGACACGTTTGACACCACAGGAAGCAGCTGCAGCATCAGATCCAGCTGTTCTCATTAAAGCTCTTCTCTTGTGGCAGCTTTCTTTACAAACTGAAGATTACTGACAGCTACGCTTTTATATTCATTTTTAAAAAAAATCTATTGTGCTTAAGCTCTTTGTGCTGTGAAGCCTTTTATATGTGTTTGATCTGTTCTGTGAAGGCGGTCAAATTTACCTGATTGACATCTCTCTCTTTTTGATTTAAATCTGGGGGATGTAAAAATTTTGCTCATGTCTGCGGTGAGACTGTTTGGAAAATGTCGTTTGTCATATTAAAAAGAAGCTTAAACTCTGAACCCATGCTGGCAGCTACATGGTGATCATCGCACGCCAGAAACAAACTTGTTGGAGGGATAAAAATGAGGTGTTACTATAATTAGATCTTTACCACTTGTTGGATGGCACCAGATGAAAGGCTACGTTGTGACCTCAATTTTTATCGTCAGTACATTTTATGGCGTTTGACACCCATCTTGTCAGGCTGTGATTTTGGGCTGCATGACGCAAGTCCAAGAACAACTCTGTCATCAGCTCTTTTTCAGGAACATAGAATCGAGCCATGTCCTCTGCAAAACTTTGGTTTGCCGTGACTGTCGCTTGCTCTAAAAGTGAAAGAAACGCCAATATCAGAATCAGCAGCAGCTTTATGGCCAAGTGTCTGTGCACATCAGAAAATTTATTTTAAAAAAAATGGACATAGCTACTGTAACGTACCCATGGTTTGTAGAGTTTTCAAAACTCGAGGTTAGAATTTTGGCCGTTGCCATCTTGGTTTTTTGGATTCAGAAGTGACCATATTTGGATAAGAGGATGGAGCTGTGGAGTTAAGGGTGGATCTGATTCACAGACTGTGGTGATGCCTTCCAGCTGCAATGTATTTCAGTTTATTTTCGTAAGTATTTTTGCCTTTCTACTGCAGAGACAGACCAGTTTGGTGAAATGACAACATGTTCTCAACCCAACTAACCACATGTTGCTGCTCTGCAGTGGACTTCCGCCTCTACACGTTACCCTTTAGGTATCCCTCTGCGTCGGGCTGGGTGATATGGAATAAAGTCTTATCACGATAATTTTTGTTCATAGTCGTCGATATCGATATATATCATGATATACATCAAATCGCTATTTCTGTCAAGCTTAAAGGTTCCCTTTTACTCGTGAGTGAGATATGAAGATATCGTAAGGTAAATTTTGGTTTAAATATTTATTTTCTGTCAGACATTGAACATGACAAATATACTGTAGAACAGGCATCACCAACTGGAGGACCTATTCTACTAAAATTCAAAGAGGTCCAGTTACTAAAATCTCCTCCCAGCAAAGGTCCGAAGCTCATGCCTCATATTAATATCACGATTAATTCAATAAAAACTTCAAAAACCAGAGAAACTCCGAGTCCAATCTTTATATAGTTGTTCTTTAAGTAATCCGCTGATCAAAACCTGTTGACCCTGAGTAGATCCATGCTCAACATGTCTCCCCTGTCTCCTGCTTTCTGTTGTCGGAGGCCACTTGATTGACACCCTGTTTGTCCTACCAACGCATGTGTCAAGGACACGTCAAATAAAATCACCTCGGCACACACATGTCTCCATATATAATGTCATGCAGCAGCTTTATGTTGTGCACGGAGTCCTCCTGCAGCAGGACAACAGAGAGCAGGCTCAGTGTATGTGGAGGATTAACCCTGTGAACAAAGCTCATTCTGCCTGTTTCCATGGCTTTCTCCAATGGTGCACTGTGCTGCAGCTTCTGCATAGAAATGCGGAGTTCATGATACAAGCTTTAGTAACGAGCAGCAGCCAGTGAGCGCCGAAGCCCTTGGTAAAATAAAAGACATTAAAGCAGCTCATTCAAATGCAGCGGATGAATACTGGATGCTTCTATATCACTCTGCATTATATGTAGTCTGATATTAATTTTCTTTTTTATTATGTTTGTATGGTGAGCTGTCTGCACACCAGAACATCTCTGGGATTTTTTTTTTTTTACTGAATTAATTTTGACTTCAAATGGAAAAGAAAAATGATATTTCGGCTGAACTTTTGGGACAATAAAAGGTTCAACAGGAGGAGTTTGAACTATAAACACAAAAAAATACAAATGATCTGTGTCTATATCTTTAGGGAAGGAACATATAAGGATGTCCTGGTAGTAAATGAATTCAACACTGACCATGTAAACACAGCGACCCGAGGCTGAGTCCAGACAGGGATCTTTGTTGAATGTAATCCCTCACCTCCTGTGTCCTCTCTGATCCAAAACAATAAAAAGGCCTTTAGTTTAGTGGCCTGGAGTTTGGGTTTACTCCCAACTGTCAAGTTTGAGCCTGAAAATCCAACATTTAACAAAGGGTTTGAGTGATGAGGGAAGCATGCAGCAACCACCACAGCTGATTGTGATTGGCTGAGCAGAGCAGTATCCTCGGGAATAACATCCATATTAGACGACTCAGCATCTCACAATCTCTGTCCAGCACCACCGCATTAAAACCAGTTCCAATCTTTCCATATCATTAACCAGGCGACAGCTGCCAAACACAGATATTGGAGAAAGTGAAAATTTCAAAAAAGACACTGAAAGCAATTTAGGATTTTTGTAGAATCGTGCACTGTAGATGTTCTTGTCTGATGAGGTCTGTGTCTGAAACATCCATCATCTATCTCCCTGACGCTCCAATATAAGGTCAGCAACCTCAGCCCTGATCAAACCAACATGTTCTCATCCCAAGTCGTCACATGTTGCCGCTTTGCAGTCTGAATGGACTCATCTCGATGCTCCAATGCAAGTCCAGCAACGGCAACCATGATCAAACATGTTGCCAATGGCACAGATGGTTAGGATTAGTGGAAGGAGGCACATGGTAAGATGTGAAAAAAATAAATAAATAAAAAACCCATCACATTTAAACAGGAAGTGAACACCAGACTCTTGCATGAAAGTCCAGGGTTTGTTTGATTCATTGATTCTCCTCCCACCCACCCTATTGCCTTCTTTGTGCTTTTTATATTATGTTATTGCTGGCAGCATTTCAACATGACGCCATCCAGTGGCGTATCATGCAGAAGCGACAGGTTCTGTCCAGCTGCATTATCAGCTGTAACCGCCCCTTGCCTTCTAGGGGGGTAAAATAACAATACGAATGGTTCTGTCCGGCCACATTCTCAGCTGATGCTTTCCAGTGGCTTATCATGCAGACATGAAAGGTGGCTTTGGGCGTCAAGATCTCACACAAAAAGTGCTGCAAAAGAGGCAGTATTTTACAACTTCTGAATAAAAACGGGCTGCACATAAAAATATAAAAAATGGCATAAATCAGTCCTGGTCATCAATTTGCGACATCCATAACACCCTATGCATAAAAGTGAGAGCTGCCACTGTATGAACAGTCAAGCAATATCTCTGGTGGTGGACACCTTTGTGTTGTCTCACAGTGCCTTCAGTAAAGTAACAGTATCAGTAAATATAGCTTTAAATCAGTACACAGCTCTTCATTCATGGCATTTGTTGAACCCTGCAGCTGTCAGTGTCAAAGCGTCCTTCAGCAACACTCAAAAAAAAGGTGTAAATGTCCAGAGTATTTATGTCCCTGAGGGACAGTGAAGTAATTACACAGTGTGTAAATAAAGCTGTCGCCATATGTCCATTGTTGTGTCCTTGTGGACAACTATGAACAGAAAGCTTCACATAGAGTAGGAATGTACTGAATGTAAAAGCATCTGCAAAGACACAAATTTCTGTGTGAGTGCAGTGTTTTTATTGTGTGGGCTGTAATAAAATATTACCCAGACTCTTATGATGCACTTTGATGTGAAGTATGTAAAGTAGAGCTTAACTAAAGTTACTCATCGATCTATTACAAGCTGGTTTAATGCAAATAAAAATAGTAACAAAGTACAAACACTGGACTGCAGAAAGAAGACATGCGCTGTGGACTTCTGGGACTTTTCTACATCACAAGGTGTCTCTGAAAGCTTTGCATAAAAAAAAAATCAATGCTTTGAATATGAATATTAATACCAAAATGAGGAGCTTTTGAGCATCTTTGTATCGATCACTGAGGTATCGATCAGCTTATTCCTGCAGCTGTGATGAAATCAGCACATGTCACGTTGAAAGAGCAAAGTTACTGTAAGCTTGTGGTGCTCTTTGAGAAATCCTTTAAGCGGACCCACATCTCCCTCTGCTTCATCTCTTCAAGGGTAAAAAATACAGGTTTATATCTTGCCTCTCTGGTTTTAGCTTTTTTTTGGTTTTCAATCAAACATCTGAGGAGCAGAAGCATGTTTGGACTGTTCACTCAACTCAGCCGAATCCCAAAAACTACCACTGAACGTCAGTTAAACATCCGAAACATTCAGACTGCAGGCAAAAGTGGCCCATATAGATATATTTATATGGCCATGAATCAAATAAAGATCGGATTTTTAGCAATGCAACCTCTGTGCAACCTTAACGTCCATCTCGATTGACATTAGTCACATTTCTACATACGAGTCATCCCACAATTATAAACATGGAAGACAGCTTCTTCAGAGGTAGTTACCCTGAAATTTTGCATGAAATGTGTTTCAGTGAAGTGATTCCCGTCACAGTGCCGCCACTCCTGGCTCCACACCCACACACACCTCCTTACTGAAGTAGCAGCCATTGCTCCGACGCAGCCTTAATTAACACCGTGTCTCTCATTCTCATCCTCGTTATCATCTGTTCAAAAATTTGCTGGCTTCCACTGCTAATCAACTCATTAATGAACCTGTCAACACAGACTTTCTTGTAGCAGGAAATATGACACCATTCTGACTTTTGACCAGATTTTTGTTGGCCAATAGGGGCAGTCGCTTTCTGCTGCCTAAAAATAGCAAAACGCCATTAATGCGCTTGACCACATCTCATTTTAAGACCGTCACACCCATAGGCACTCATTGCTCAAGTAGGAGATGTGGGGACCATTTAAATGTCTGTCTAAGGACCTGGTGTCTCAGAGTCTGTTAATGGTTTTCAGCTACACATATTATGGTTTCAAAAGAAATCAAACCACTTTGCCCAGGTTTCACAGGGTTAAAGTAGTGTATTTAGCATTAATTCATTGCACTGACGCAGTATGAGTGTAATAATGTTCAGCACATTATTGCCAACAACCAGGGCTTTCTTAATACATATTGAATCATAGTGAAAATATGCCCCCGTTGTTTGAATGCCGTCCCGGCCTGCGGAGATGATGAAGAAGAAAAAACGTCTTGGGGTCGAATCGTCTCAGTACAAACACTCAAAAGGAAAGGAAAACAGAGCACTAGGCTGCTTTAATTCCTTTTCATCTCTTTTCTCTTCCCCTCTCGGAGCGATTCGACCTTGAGCTCCTCTGAGTGAAGAAATAACATCGGCGCAGAGGTCTTTTGTCATGTTGCGACCGCAGCCGTCAACCCATCAGCCCTCTGCAGGAAGCCCGTATTTCCTTCAGCCTCGACACGGATCTGTAACGCGCACTTTCCGCTGTGATTAAGACAAGTGTCAGTGAAGTGGAATAATGTTATGTATGATATGGCTGCCTCCATCTCTGCCTCCAGGTCATGGATCACGTTTTTCATTCTCGTTCCATTTCATTACTCTGTTTACAGGTACACTGCAGCACTAATGCAGTGCAGGTGAAGGGTCCCCAACCCCCATTTGGGAGGCTCAGATCATCTGCAATCATGTAATGAGTCAAATAACCTCCAACGCCTGCATTTAATGAAACACATTCAGTGAAAGCACCAGGCCACACGCTCCCTTTAAAACGTAGTGAAGCTTAAGTTGGAGGTTTTGTGCTGAATATTCATTGGAAATTACAGCCTCCATTTTTCACAACTAAAGGAAAAGAGAAATAAATCATCAAGAAAAAAAAGGCAAAGAAGAAAAAGAACAAAATTAGTTGAAATTACAGTGTTGGACTCACATGAGATCAGTATTGTAAGGATAATTATCTTGCTATGGACGACTAAGCTTATTTTTTAGGTTCATAACATGTGTCATTGACATTTTTTAGACCTTTTTTGTGCAATTATCCAAAATCCAATGGAAAAAATCCCACAGGCTTTTTGACAAGGGAACCAGAGCGATGTTTATATTCACATAGGCCTACAGAAAAATGTATAGGGGCATTTTTTTACCGTAAAAAACACCAAAAAAAGCTTCTAAACACAACCGACATGTTTCAGCAGGAATATGATCTTAAATCTGGGAGGAATTCAGATATTGGATATTAGGAAATCCAGCACACTATGACATCATGCTGTATCTGGAGTAGACCTACAGGGAAATACTAATAGTAAACCTGCTCACAAGAATTATTCCCGCGTACATTTACCTCAATATTTGAAACTTCGGCCACATCTAATATGTTGCAACACTATGTATAAAATACAAGACAAGCATATTAAGTCCCATTAAATTTAAACTGATATTTAGCTCTTTGTTTTCTAGAATATTTTGGCCAAATTTTCTCCCTTTCAAGGACTTTTCCATGACTGGAGAGCTGACCTGTGGGATTTCTGTGCAGAGCAGCTTCAGTTCAACAAAAAAATCCCACATCCTGGAAAGCCTGAATCTAAAGAAGCAAATTTGGCCAAAATATTCTAGAAAACAGAGAGCTGAATAACATTTTGTTTACCCTTCGTGGCCCTAAGGAGATATTCCACTACTGTCCTGGGACAGTCCCCTTTAATCAAATTACCAATGCTCACTGGGCAGTTTTTACACTCTTCATTTCTTCTTAAAATCCCTCTTATGTTTCTTTAAATGAGGAAAATAAAATGTTTTCGTTGCTGGTAGGTGTTATCACTGAGTGAAATCTTAAGTCCTTGGTCAAATGGAAATGTTCTGCATGTCTTGTGTATCATCTTATATTCATTTCCCCCTAAGATTCATCCAGACATATTTGGGATCTTGAAAAACTTTGGGATCTCCACTTGAATATAAAACAGTTTGTTGGTTTGAAGAGAGCCTTTTAAAAATCAACATGAGGTTGCAAAGATTTATCCACGGGAGGCCTCGGCAGAGCTAAAGAGGGAAACAAACACACGAGCATCTCGTTCCTGGAAAATGATTTCTGTAGCACAGCGGGTAACCTTCAGCAGCGTTGTTTTCTGAACAGCGTGTTAGTTAGGAGACGGACTCCGTCAGCCCGCTCGCAGCAGAGCTCCTGAACGTGACGCGCAGCTGTAACGAAGCTCTCGTGGCTACAAAAGCATAATAAGGGCTATAGAAATGCCTTTTTGTGCATGCTGCCTGACTCATCTGAAACATCCAATTAGGAGGTTTGAGGGAGCTCAATTAAAGTCTCCTCATTTCTCTTTTCACCATTACAGTTATTCTCACTTTTGATTGACAGCGGCACCAATGCAGCTCTAATGATCCCGTCCTTTGTCGACGGTAAATAACAATAACTCAGCCTTGAGATCCGAAGTTGACAGTGTGTACCGGTGGTGACCTCACAGCCTGTGACCTCAGCACGAGTAGATCGTTAATGACAACCGACATCAACGAGCGGTGAAAATCTCCTGTTTAAAGAATTAATTCCTCACGCTCGGGCCTCTGTGGATTCATTGATCTTCACATCACATGGACAAGTGGGTCTCTAGTGCGGAGCATGAAGGCTGAAGGCCGTCATGCTCTTGTGCCGCATCGATTGGGTACGATCCGGTGTTACATGATTACAAGGCTTCAACTCTTGAAGGTGAGCACCACAAAATGAGCCGTAATTCTCCGTATCAACCAGGTGCCTCAACAATGGAAACATTCAGCGAGGTCCGCTGATGAAACTCGGAGACACACGAGGTTTGAGAGCGAGTAAAGGAGGCCGACATGTCTGGTTTGTAGATGTCACTAAATCCTGGACTTTAGGTTTTGTTTTAAAATGAAAGCTGGCAGCAAACTCCACTTTACTCGATTTTTTTTCTCTTTAGTCACAGGGGAGAAAGGCTGCAGTGAGAATCGGCTCCAAGGCCAGCAGAGATGGACTGTCTGCCTCAGCGTCCATTACAGGGGGACAATTTACTGTCAACTGGGAGAAAAACCAACACTTGAGCTGTCGGCTGTCACTGGTGTTAAATCTGAACAAATCATCTGAGTCTGACTGTATACAGTAGGTCACTTTATGTGACTTGAAAAATGTCTGTGGACAGATGAATATAAATCAAAAACAGTATATAGTTACCCCTTAACCCTTCGAAAGGGTAAGGAACCTGGCTTGAAATGTCCCACATATAGCAAGAAATAAGTAGATTTAGAAATCTTGGTTTATATTTCATTGGCACTGCATAGTTTGAATTTTTTTTTGTTTTTTGCCGCGGTTTGAGAAAGAAAGCGAGCGAGAGAGAGGACAAGTCTGTCTCTTGATCCACTTCTGTACTCTTTGAGTCTGCGGCTATATGACAATGCTGAAGTACAGACTCTGGCTCGAGCACCAGTCTCAGAGCCAGATGCAAATACATCCCTCATCAAAGTTGAGGCACTAGTTATATGGAGGGAAGTCTACCACAGTTCATCTACACACGCTACCCAAATTGTTTTGATATACAGCTGGTTGCCCTTTAACACTCTGAGAGCTGTTATATATTGGATCTATGAGTATGGATTTATTGTACATGTCCCAAAAAAGATGCACAAGAACAAGGCTTGATAGGGAAGCTTCTGTAAGGCCACGACTGCGCAGAGAGGCATTGGAAAGGCAATGTCGCTAGCTTCCAACAGAAAAAAAGTACGGAGCTATTATTTATGGTTCAACTTTATGAAATTATTTATAAACTATATACGTTTTTTCTAGCATGCAACAAGCTCGGTCTAGACTCGTTTCACACAGCACGCGTTTCATGCTTGTGGTGGTCACACATGCAGCGTTATTGCAACATTGCTGCTGCGTCGCTGCCTGCAGCTATGAATTCTGTATTTCTAGATTCAAAAGCACAAATTCCACTCATTTATGAAGTTATGCAAGCTCCTGCATTGCTGACAACACAGTCCTGCAAATGTTTCAATGCAAAATACCTTGTGTCAGCAACTGATGGGATTCTGTCCACAGAGATGTTATCGGAGGACTTTTATTTTGAAACGTGGCAGGGAAGTTGGAGTAAAACAGACACCTTTGTATTTCCTCATCTCTGCGACAAAGAGGGACTTTTAACCTGCGGTAAAAGGCGGCATATAGAGTCAATATAATCATCAAAACATCATTTTTACTGTATTTCTACTGACAAACGCGCAGCACGCATAAAAAATCTCTAGATGTGCTGCAGCTGAGACGCGCCTGACAAGTGCTGCTCGGGCGGGCAGTGTGAATGCTTTAACATGTTCACATGGACACCAGAAAAAAACCCCGACACATTCAGCACTGCTCACACACTGATTTTGGTGCTGTGTGAAACAGGCCTAAGAGAGTTAACTTTATCAGCAGCTCATGACACAGAACTAACTGTAGTCAGATATTTAATGCAACAATCTTGCTGAGACAAAGACGAGAAAGTTTGCATTAGAGGTTAAAGCTGTTATTTAAAGTGACAAATTTAAAGAGGAACTAAAAGTGTTAAAAACAAGTTGACACCAGAGAGCTAAATAATTATTATTATTTCAATTTAAAGTACTTCAAAGTAACTGCAGCTGAATCTAAAGTGAGTATTTTGTATTAAAAAGTGATGCAATCTACTGTAACTTATAATCAGTGCACTGATGCAGTGACTGACTCAGTGTTTCGGGGGAAATCCTGCACCATCTGCGTATTGATCATAAACATTTACTTCATTCAAAGGAAATGGAAGTGGCTGTTTTGTTTCTCCCAGTGATCCATGATCAGCGGTGGTTTCCCCCGAAGATTCATGGCCCTCCAAACAATAATACTACTCTACAGTAATAAAACCTCCTCTTCTCTCGCCATGACCTTGTCGAGGCAAACGCTGGCCTGTGTCGATCCTCGCCGCCTTTAAATATTTATGATCATGCAGACGGCAGAATGTAGCCTTAAATCCTTAAGGGGGAGCCTATGAATCTGATTTCAGGGGCTTCGTGCGCACCATATACTTTTTCATTATCTCCGGATCGCACCGAGGCGGATGAGGTCAGCCGAGGTCAGCTGAGTGGGCCGAGGGAGAGGGCAGCAAGTTGAAATTAATTCTAATTATTTTGGACACCTATGCAGATCTCGCCCTTGGGTGATGTGTACAGTATGTCACCTGTATGAGACACATTACCAGTCAGGAGAGGATGGATTGCTGTAATTTAAATATTGTCAGTCATCGCCGTCTCCCTGCCAAACTTCCCTCCCTTCTTCGTCTTTTGTGCGCCGATCTGCCGCTCCGCCGTGCCGCACGCTTGGTTACCTTTTCCCATTTTTCTTCGAGGGTAATTTTCTTTACTGCGGAAGCGACACACAATTAGTTTTGGGATGATGAGCTATTCTGAGCTTTCCATGACCCCTGACGATATCTAATCAATTTAGAGATGTTTTTTTTTCTTTAATTAATTAAAAAGAGATCAAAGAGTCGAGATAAAAGCTTCCGCCGTTCTGCCACGGAATGATTTCAGCAGCGCTTTTTAAATGAAGATGAAACATTCACGGTCACACACACTTTCATATTGACACTCTTATCATGAACTCATAAAATTCACTTTCATTCATTCACACACACACACACACACACACACACACACACACACACACACCAGGCCTCCTGCTCTCCAAACATGCAGCCTTATGTTTATTTATGATATGCCAATATGGAGCACTTCAAAGAATTGTCCAGCCCTCAAAAAAAAAAGAAGAAACTCCCCGAGGTGATCTGCCAGCGTCTGTAAATTAGACCCATAATACTCCAGAAGAAACTAGCGGCCGGCGAGCCGCGGCGCCACTCGACTCCGAGTCCTTCAAACCCAAAGTGGTCTCGGCGAAAAAGACAAGAAACTCTTTGTTATTAATGCTGTTCATGATGCAACCATGATGACAGCCACATCTGGAGCTTTGACTCCCACCCAAAGGGTAGACGCAAATCACACAAAACAGTTTCAGTGGCAAAATGAGGAGGCAGAAATAATCTCACAGGACTGGTCAAATCTTGTAGCAGCAGAAAAGGCTGTCAGTGAGGTTAGTAAAGTCAGAGTATAGCTATTCAAAGCGTGCTTGCTGCCTCCAGTGGTCACAATTTGGGTCCCTCTGGACAAAAACTATAGGAACTCTGATTCAAACATACCTGCGGTTACCAGTGACGATTTCAAAGGTTGTTTAAGACAAAACCAGAATCAACAATAAAATATAACACCTCATCGGACTTTGTTGATGAAGGTGAGACCATGAGGACTGCCACCTACTCAGACAGCACGCAACACTGCAGCCATAAGAGTCTGAAAAATGTCCGATTGGACCAAAAGCCCATTTGTCCAACAGTTTGGTATCTCGAAAACATACATGCATTCCTGAAGGGTTGGAAATATACTAAACACTCTTCCAAACAGAAGCACACGGCTAATTATTGTGCAGAATGACATCACAAGACCTCTTTCATCATGGCAAAGGTGTGACACAACCTACTCAGCCTCTGATTGGACAGCACTCTTTACCTTCATTGGTTGGTTAGATTTAGGAATGAAAAGTGAGGGTGGTTAGCTTTGGGGTAGAATATCAGGTTAAGCCAACTGGAAGTATATTAGGGTAGATCATGACATGACACTAAAGACATAAGGTAGTATATACAAATAAAAGGACTGTATTTCCAGCACAGTTTACATTTCAATGCGTTGCTCAGATCAACAGAGTGCAGCAGCAGCAGGTCTGTGCTCGCTGCTGGAGGCTTTAACCCAGAACGTCTGACAGCGCTGTGAGCGGAGACATTTATAGCTCGAGTCGCCCGGTGGGAATCCAGACGCCACATCAGCTCCTTATCAGCACCTCGCCTCGACTACGCCTTCCACATGATCACAACACGTCCTCGCCACAGTCTCCAAAAAAACCCTGAGAGCAGCTGTTGCTGCAAACGACAAACTCAAACTGTTTGTGTATTCATGTACCTCGCCGCTTTCTGTCTGTGCAGAGGGGAGCTCTGTGTTTTCTCTGTAGACGCTAGAACAAACAGTCACCGTGTGATTCGCCCCGCAGCCGACTGCATTTGCATTATGGCCCCAGCACACGCCGCTATCAGCACGAATCAGCTCCCCCCGCCCCGACCGACAGAAGCTGCTGAAAATAAGCTCAGGTAAGCAGTTCAGTTCAGAGCAACAGCAGACAGCTTCCTGTTGATTCATCCCGGCGCACTCAAATAATTTAAATTTATATGTTTTATAACAGTCAGCCAGACGTTTCTATCAGCACGTTCACCAAAATAAATCATTTGAATTATCACAGAAGTCATTCAAAACACAGGTGACAGCCAGGTGCTCCAACTACTTCCATCAAAGCCTGTTACGGCAGTTAAGTTATTTATTACGTATGTGTGCTCGTTTCTTAAATTACAAATGATGTTAGATCTATAAAAACCAGAAATAAACCCAAAATGTGACAATAATAAGCCCTACCAGTTCAGCACGTTCTTAATTTCCCAAGACAATTTGTTTTGTTTTAAGAATTTGACTATAATAGTACAGACAAAGATGTTTTACTACTCGTCTAAGTTGATTTTAATAAGTTGTTACTTTTGAGAATAATTGCATTGCATCCCATTGCATTTTCATTGTTTGTGGCAGGGTCCGCCAGCTGATCAGTGTTGGTTTAGGTTACTACTGATGACAACTCAACGTTCTCTACTGCTGCTGCTTCACATTAAAAGTATCTAACCAGTCGAACCAGGTGGTGGCTTTTGTTTTGAAGCACAGAGTTCCTGCGGATCCTTAAAAAGTCTTAAATCGGCATTTTCATTCATGTAAAAATAAGGCATTCATTTGCCTTACATTTTCTTAAATCAATCTTTCCAAAGTTTTCAAAGGTCTGAGACACAAGGAAAAGGATTCAATAATTTGTATGTCTTTCCAATTTTGCATTGTAGAATCTTTTTTTATTCAATATTTTATCAAAAGCCTCTAGCAATAATGTTAACAAAAATATATGTCCTATGTTAAATAAATATTAAAGAAAAATCTCCCTCACCATAAGTAATTAATCAATGCTGGCTCATGTTTTCTTTTTATTGTGAAATTAGTCTTAATTTTCATTCCGAGTGGCATTAAAAACTTGTTAAAACTTTCAAATCAGCTTATTTTATGATGCCTCTTTGTTTGGCTGCACTGTAACAGACACAAAAGCTGCTCCTGTTTTCTGACAAATAACTGACAGCAATCGTACAAATAATAACTTTAACTGACAAGCAATGGTTTTATGACTTTACAGTTAAAGTCTTTATCTGCTTGAGATCTCGTATCTGTTGGAGACAGCACTGCACAGATACCTCATTACTGTATATCATCTCGAGTTTGATATTCATTACAGCTTGTACTAACATTTTTTTATTTCACAATGTAATCAAACCTGCAAATAGACTTAAAAGCATTTTCACAGTTTTTAACCTTTTAAACATCGCCAGACTCACTGCTTCATCCACCATTTCAAAACCATAAAGTTTGTCCAAATTTTGTTCAAACACTAAAAACTAATCTTTTAAATTAGTATTTTTTTTTTACCCGTATTTGACTATCTACAGTCATAATTTTAAATATATATATTTTTAAAAATCTGCTGGTGTATATTTCAGCCTGCTTTTAATGCAAATCAACTTATTATTTAAATATTTT
Organism: Plectropomus leopardus; assembly: GCF_008729295.1. Taxonomy (NCBI): domain Eukaryota; kingdom Metazoa; phylum Chordata; class Actinopteri; order Perciformes; family Serranidae; genus Plectropomus; species Plectropomus leopardus. Next base: position 921,184 of record NC_056480.1, on the reverse strand, counting down.
CCGATTTAATCTCTTTTGAAGTAGCAGGTGCTACTTTTCTTTTCTGACTGACCTGATACAAGTTAATTTCTGATATAAACAGCCTGAAATATTCTTGGTGGATTTTCTGATTTATTCGCTTATTTTGAGGTTTTTGACTTGATTATGTGGAGTTTTTTTCAGTGCACAGACCTTATATTTTTATTATTCATTTTCTATTTGAGTTTCAAAAGATACCAAATCTGTCAGGCGAAATTTTTGGAAATGTGTCAGAAATGTCACATTCAAATATTTCCATGTCATGGTGCTTGTGAATATTTCATTCAGTGAAAATATCACATTAGCTTCAATAAAGCGCTGGAAGACGCAGATGCAGAGTGTTGGGATGATTTGAAAATCGGTTACTTTTCTGACTTGCATCCATCACAAAGAAATTCCCCTCCAGCTTTTCAAGAAATTCTCAAACTGAACTGGAAGTCCATGTTGAATCATGTTAACCTCAGAATACAATATATGAAATATTTATAGTCATTTCAGTTGTCTGACCTCATTCTGTCAACAATCCAAAAAGTTTAGACTCAGCTGAGAAACACACTTCCGAAAACCTCAAAAAGTACAATTTGCATCCTGCGGAGGAGGGACGATCTCCCCAGCCGAGTCTTTCTGACAGCTTTTAAATACATATTTATATTAAAGAGGAACATCATAATGCTTATAATCAGTTTAAACAACTGAAGATTTGTCAGAACAGCTTCAGAATCGGAGACGGGATGCATCTCAAGAGGAGAAAGTCAGAAATCCCTCGAGTATTTCTTACATTCACACACAATCTGCAGGCGCGATGGACACAAGGTCTTAAAATGCAAATAAAAAGGCACTTCATCCCCCAAAAAAATCCACCACGAGAGGATTAGGTGTCAGTCACAGGCTGCGGCAGGAAATAGTGTCTTGGAAAGGGAAGAGTTTTGGAGTTTGGATTCCTTCACTTTGCCAACTGGTGAGGAAAAGTTTTAATTTCTTTCCCACTTTCCTCCATGACCGACTTTAACCAGCTGTGGTGACTCTGTGATGGAGAAATTTTGGGTTCTACAACCTGTGATCTGCAGTTCAGAGAGTGAACTTATTTCAGCAAAAATCACAATCAAGTTGTAAAATATGGAGGACCAAACCTGACGGATTAATGAATAAATGCATTTTTATCAATGGATTTTAGAAATTGATTTTATTTTTAAAAATATTAACTATGTATGACCTTTGAGTTAGGTCTATCCACCAAGAAAGAACCTGAGATTTTTTAAGTAAAAAAAAAAAAAAAAAGTAGTGATCACAGATTCTAAATATCCAAATATTTTATGCTTTTAAGTCCTTGTCATAAATTTAGCATCTGTGTTTTTTATTTAATTGTATTTAAGACAAAGTCATCAGTTTCTTTAGAAATTTTATGGGAAATTTAAATGGGAATTTTATGGGCAATTTTTTTAAGTAAAAAAAAATACTGCTACTGCTTTTAAATCCTTGTCGGGAATTTAGCATCTCTGTTTTCATGTTATTTTTTTAAAGTGACAATAAGCAATTTATTGATAATTTTTACAAAACATTTTTACGAAACAAAAAGTTAAAAAAAAACAATGAAATTAAAAAAATAATCACACCCTGTAGTCTTTAATGAATAAATCTAAATCTACTGATTAACAGCAATATGTTAATAATTAGAAATCCAATACTTTCATTGTCAAAATTATACTTAAAGTTTTGTCATATTCATAAATGACCTTTTTTATGTTTAAACATATGTTTAAAAACAAAGTGTTAATTTAACTGACTTGCAAATGAGTGCATTTATTGAACTTATTCTAAAACAAACCAATAATAATAATTTAAAAAAAAAATCTCAAATCTCAACTCAAGGTTCACTTATGAGCACATTTCTACTTTCAGCTGTATTCCTCTACATTCATGCTCAGGTATGTTCCATGACTGAGTTCATTATTTTTCTTTTGATTAATTGATAATTGTTAATCACTTCACAGCTTTGTTCACAACAGAAAAATTAAATGACTCACAAATGAGCAGACGGTGACTCATGTCAACAAACGCCTTTAAAATGTCAGGAACTGTCATTGTTTTGTCTCCGATAATTAAACTGAGCGTGCGACGGACTGAAAAGTTCGAACTGCAGCCCGAAGTTCAACTCGGTAAAACGTAACGCTGGATTTCTGAGTCGTTGACCTTTGAGAGAAACATTTTTCATCCGACATCAGGCGATAAACATCAACTGCGGCCTTAATGAGGTGACTCAGCTCCAAACTCCCTCGTCCTTTAAATCTGTCACACACACACATTAACACATGCACACTTACACACTCAGAAACACACAGTCACTTTCTGCTGTGCAACATCTCGTCAATCAGCTGCCTCCGGACACACACACACACACACACACACCTGCTGAAGTGACTGAAGAGCATCTCTGCTCAATAGATTCTTAGTCATTGTGTGTTTGTGTGTGTGTGTGTGTGTGTGTGTGTGTGTGTGTGTGTGTGTGTGTGTGTGTAGGAGCTCAGAGGCAGGATGCTGACAGATAATCAATGTGGTGTGATTGGCTAGTGACCCGGCGGCTCCTGGCGGCGCAGGCTCGTTGTCGTGACGACCTGGTCTAAAAAGGATCCTCACCCGCTGGAAAATTGGTTTGAGGCTGAAGATCCTTTTATTTGCTGCGTGTTGAGTGTGTGTGTGTGTGTGTGTGTGTGTGTGTGTGTGCGTGCGTGCACTGCAGTGTCAGACATCAGCGTCTGATGCCTAAAACGAAAGGTTCGGGACGTCATGCTGACAGATCAGAGTCACCCTGAGCTCTTACTGTGACTCAGACTGCAGGTCAGACTCCACTCTGTTCATGTCTGCTTGTGTTTATATATTTCTGAAGTCCAAACGTCTCCGTGAGGACGAACAGACACAACAGTCACCCTAGCCAATACATGACGAGACTGTGACTATTGTGCCAGACACGATAACAGGGTGTTTAATAAACAGTCAAATCCTGCCTACACTGGAAAAAATCTCCATCCTGAGTGCTAATTTGGTCTTTTTGATCCAAAAAACAGGTTTTAATTAAACTGGCGAAAGATATGCATGAGCAGTTTTGTTTATTTAATTTGTTTTCTATTACAAATCTGTTTCAAATTCCAAAACGATGCACCATTTTCTGTAATTTGGTCATACACTAATAATCCTGCAGTACTGTGGCACAGCAGTGATTTAAGGTAAATGCTAAAGGCAGCGTGCTAATGTGTTGACATCAGCAGATGTAATGTTTACCACGTTCTCCATCTCAATATAGCGTGTTAGTGTGCTAACATTCACTAATAAGCAGCAAACAGAAAGTCCAGCTGAAGCTGATGAGACACACATTTGTGTCGTCGGCATTTGGTCAAAAATGGATCATCAACTTAATTCATCCCCCATGAATGTTTGTACGGATTTTTTTGTATTTATTCAACAGCTGTAGCAACCGTAGACTTTAAATGATGGATTCAGCTGCTGTGGCGTCACCCACTGGTTTATGGGTTGCCGTTTTGAAGCTGCGAGTTTGACATTTTGGCCCTCGCTATCTTGGTTTTTGGAGCCAGAAGTGAACATATTTGGACAAGAGGCTGGTGCTGTGCTTGAGCGAAGGGTGGATCTGGTTGAGGATGCTATTGGCAGCGATCAAAGTGGCCCCACCCATAAATATCTGCAAATCGCCAAATCTGCACACGACTTCTGCCTCACCGTTGACCACTCCACTTTGCACTCATCCCCACAAACCTGCAACCTTGACAACATGAACATGTCACCCACGTCAGCAGAACTGCATTCATAGCTCGTCTCTACACATCACTCTCTCGCTCTGCAGCCGAACCCAAACCACATTTTCATCACCTCCAGAACTGACTGCTGCAACATTTTCTTTGGTTCATCATCCAAAATCCTCAATAAACTCCAACACATCCAACAACTGTCACTCAATCCTGCTCCCCCGGACAGACCTTTATCACGTAGGTTTAGGCACAAAAAGCATTCAAATTGCAAGAAATTCTTCCTTAAAAATAGATGTTTTAAAAAAGAGGAGATAGTGGGTAAAATGTCACATCATATATAATTAGAATATTTTTATATTTAAAATTACGTTACAGAAAAATATTTTTAAAAATGTATATAAATACATTTTTTAGCATTTTTTTAAAGTTTTTTTTAACTTTTTTGTGTTTATTTTAAGCTATTTTTTTCGAAACTTTTTTAAAAAATATATTTTTCTCTAATTTGTGAGCCATGTCTCATTAAATGAATTGTTACCTTTCCCCTATGTTTTTCAAAGAAACCAAAACAATTTGCTCAGATTTCAAAAGGTTAAACTGATCTACGAAAATTAAAATCCCCTAGACTCAAGGTTTCTACTGAGCGAGTAATATTATGTGACACTGCTGCAAACAGGTTTTTGTCACTGAAGAAAAGGCTGTTAAAAAAAAGCCTCTGCAGCTTTGTCTTTATCCCCGACTGCAGCTCTTCAGGGAGCCTCTGAGTTGGACAAGCTGATTAAGTTGCGTTTTTCTTGACCAATGGAGTGCAGCGACAGACAATTAGGACGCGGACGTGCTGCTCTCTCTGGTTGTTATTTCTCAGGCCCAAAATGACCTCCGGGAAAGACTTGTTGATGGAGGAGGAGGAGGAGGACGAGGAGGAGGAGGGGGGAGCGGAGATAGCCTGCCCAGCATGCTGCTCATCACGGTGCGTTTGATCTATTGCCTGCCACCTCCCCTCCTCCCCCCCGCGCTCAGTCATACTCTGGCTGTTTGAGCGCCACCAGCCACCCATATATTACCCACCAGCATCCACTGGATGTGATGCACGGAGGTAAAAATAACCCCCCACCCTCCTCCTCCTTCCTCCTCTCCAGCTTCCCATCTGTCCGTCCACACGTCTCCTCCTCCTCTCGGTCTTCCCGCCAGCTGCTCAGGAGCAGATCAGCAGGTAGATCAGCGCACCTGCACCTCCGAGGGTTAGAGGTTCCTGCTGCAGGGGAGCGAAAAGCACACGGTGTTTCCTGCTCCGCACGACTGACGAGATTTATTTAAAACGCTCTTGGAAAGGAGATAAAAAAAATCTGAAGCTGATTTTACCTGCTCAAGTTTCTGCCACAGAAACCGAACGAATAGAAACATTTTCATGTAATGTTTAAAGAACGTTTTAAGGATGTTTGCCTTTTCAAATAATGTTCCTGTAAGGTTAAATGCGAACTAAGACGTAACATTTAAACTGCAACATTCTGAGGATGTTTTGTTGATGTTGAGAGGTGACAAATCATAAAATGGTCTTTTTATAAAATGTTCCCACAATGTTACATGAGAACACATAAGAAACATTTTAAAAGCAACATTCAGAACATGTTTTCAAGTTGTTATTAAGGCTTGAGATGATACTTTTTTAATGAAAATGGAATTTAATGTGATATGTTAACAAAAATAAAGTATTTCTAACATTTTTATGTATATAATGTTAGCCTACCTTTAAGAATAACGTTCTGAGAACTAAAACAATCTTGCCGCTGAAAACGAAACTAAAACATTGCAGTGGTTTTATTGTGCCATTTTCAGAACATTTTTAGAACCAAAAATTGCTAGCAGGGAACATGTCAGTGGGACCAAAAATGTGTCATATGGTGGTTTTCTGTTTTTTTGTTTTTTTTAAGTTAACCATACACTGTTTTGATCGTGATTTATCTCTCTCTTTATTATGGGATTATATGGTTATTATATTATCTGGGCTGTTTATGGGTTCATGGAAAAGTCGAGCTGTACGGATTAGTTAAAAGATATTCAAATTTCAATGGTATAAACTGGAGAAAAGCAGTAAATCTTTACACTTTAGCGGCTGGAACCAGGGTTTTTGTTAATTTATTTTAAAAACAACTATGATCTGATCTGTTATTAAAATAGCATCAGATTATTTTTTTGTCTATTGAGCCATGAAAGAACTGGCAGATGTTTTTTCTACATTTTTCAGACTCAGTCACTTCTTCAGTCTAGCAGGCTGCTCTTCCATGTTTTGACCTCCCATTTGGTCTTTGTAAAGTATTTTGGTTAAAACTGACTTTGGCTCACAGGCACCTTAAGTCAAGCACATAGCTGTGTGATCTGAGGAAGCTGGGTGACTTTTAACGTGGCGCTGTCGTTAGATGCCATTTTGCCTTGGTCAGCTTCAAATGTTGCCATGGTGAAGTGGAAAGAGCAACTGAAGCTCGCCTGTGAAGTGGGTGCAAGCTCACAGACCGGGAAGCACGCAGCTCAAATAAAAAAAAACAACTCTGCAATAGCAGTTTTCAAACTGCCAGGCAAGCAATGTCAGCACAGTAGCTGTTCACACTGAGCCCTGCGTGGACGAAATGCAAACCTCTCATTCAATAAATGAAGTACACAATCCTAGTGGATTACTTTATAATGTAAATGCTATATTTTTAGTTTTTGTATATCTCTAAAATCTATTTGTATTATAAAAAGCTGTGCAGAATTTCAGCCATCTCATAGGCCTTTAAAAGCTTTAATCTGCTACTTCAACTGGACATAAGCTCATATTTGATTATCTCACGGCTGCCTTAACCCTTTGAAACCCGAGCAAATCGTTTCGATTTCTTTCAAAAACATAGGGGGGAAGGCAATAAACTACGTAACAAGACATGGCCAAAAAATTAGCAAAAAAATTACAAAAACATTACCTGAAAATACGCATAGCAATGGATGTTTAAAACATTAGCAGGTTTATATCTAGCCCCCGCACTAGCTAGTTTATTTTATACTCTTAATTTCAAGTTGCGTAATTTTATGGTGAGTGGAAACACACCTACTGTCACAAAAGGTGTTAATATTTGGATGTCCACATATTTTTGGCCAACCATGAGCTCCAGCATCAGCACTTGTGAACATGTTCTTTTGATCTACGAGCCTGAGGAGGACAGAAGAGAGACTCTGTGTACCTGAAAGTGTTCAATGACTTCAGACAGGGTTTCCCCCAAAAATCACCTCTTTTAGTTTAAAGTGTGAAAAAAACAGCTGCCCACACATTTCAGCCTTCATCAGAGCTTCGCAGCCCCACCAGACTGCACTCTCTTTACACTGGATTTCTTCAACACACATTTGCACTTGAAAAGGGATCCAAATATTCAAAATAACTCCTGGAGGGCGCTCCTGATTTAATGCGTGAAGGAGGCTTTGCTCAAATGTTGTCCTGTGGCCTGATTTAGCATCTCACAAAAAGTGGCAGCGCGGATGGCCGCGTGTATTTTTAACATTTACAATTTATCCACGTTTTGGCTCAGATTCATGAAACTAATCTTCTAAAGGAAGCTATTTTAGTTTGAAAAAGGTAAAGAGGGCAATTTACTCTTTAGTGCTCTCATTTTTCTTAATGGGGATGGCAAAATAAACACACGAGCAGCTGTAATCTGATTCCAGCTCGCCTGCTCTCCAGTCGCTTCAGGGCCACTTTGAGTGGCCCTGAAGCGAAAAAAAAAAAATTGAATAATAATATCAATATCTGTGTTGTTACCATGGCAACCAGCAATGTATTGACATGAAGTGTTTATAATGTCTAATCACATAATTCCAGGCTGGTCTGTTCGTCAGCACTTTTCAATCTGGACAAAACTTTGAAATCACTTCAATACAGATTTTCTACAATAATATTGTAAAACGGTGAAGGCGCCTTTGAATAGATTGCACATCATCATTTTTCAAAACATTCACAATCACGAAAACACTGCTGCTCAGTTTGTGTCTGACAGGAGGTTCATATGAAAAACGAGTACTAACATATGCTTCACTATCCAAATGTAGAGCAGAGTTATGATTGTGGGTGTCAGTGAGGAAAAAACATGGAGAAAAGAAAATGAGCAACGAAAGAAGAAATAACCTGAAGATTAGCAAGAAATTAGTCAAAAGTTACAAGAAAATTACCTGAAGTTTGCGTTTAAAAATCTGAAAAAAAGTTTAAAAAAAGATGACCTGGAACAAATGCTTATGTTTGACTCATAAATCGTAGCTCGTTGCTGTTTTTTTCTGCTGCTACTGTGCCGTTCCGATGCCGCTCACGCTGCAACGTTTGCAAGTTTTCCTATCCAGCCGGGAACCCATGCGTCTTTTCTGGGACTTTGTAATAAATCCATACTCATAGATCCAATATTGATTGTCTTTTTGTCCATATTTTATCCACAAAAATGATTTATTATTGTGAGCTTTGATACTGAGGGCCATATTTGTATTCCTATAATGCGCTGCCACAGTCTTCTGAGATTCCTGCGTGCAGTGTTGGCACCAGGCAGGTCACTCAGTCCACCCCCTGGAAGTGCAAATCTTGTGATGAATCTTGTGAACAATAATCGCTCCGGACTAGACGCTCGCATTGCACTCATCGAAATTCTACTCAAATAATTTCGACATCTCTGCGAAAGCCTTGAATCCAGTCAACAGCAAATAGACACACTGACTAAAGAAAACAAACTCCTCCATAAGGGCTTGGGTATTAATGTGCAAGAGAGCCTCTTGAGATCTGCTACTTTAAGACCAAACAAATGCATGAAGACATGCAGTGAGTGCTATCGTAGCTGATTTTTGAAATCCAACCAAAGCTGCAAACAAGCTGCAAACAAGCTGCATTCAGCTCAAAGATGTCGGTCAGAAGTTGTTGGTGTGAAGAAATAAAAACACGCAGGAGGCTTCAGGCTGAAAAAATTCCTAATTGAAAACTGGGATTTACCTGCAGTGTGAAGAGACAAAATTCAACACTGTGAGCCAGGAGGGATCATGTGACTCCAGACTGTTCACCACTGCAGCACCGCTGGCAGCCAACAGAAAAATGAACACCGCTCTGAGGTCTCCACAGGGAAACTAGCACAGTCCATGTTAACTCTGACTGCTATTTTTACTGACTGGCTGCCTGGATGTCTGGGAGGGTCTCGCAACGATAAAATAAAAACTCCTGTCCCTCTAAAGCTAACGGCCGTGTCTTTGGGTGAAGGAGATGAGTCGGGGGAGTCGTTTAGCTCCGCAGGGACACAGCCATTGATTTTTCAGCACCCTCGCAGCCCCTTACCTCAGTGAGATGAACACGTTCGCCAAGGCCACTGGTGACGGCAGAGATAAGGGGGAGGAGAGGGGACAGTATGGCCGGAGCCTTGGGAAATCAGACCATAATTAAAAGGCCAAAGACCCCCCGAGCAGATGGTAACCATGAGAGGAGAAGGAGGGAGAGAGGAGGGGAAACTGCAAAGGGAGACAGATGACAGGGAGAAAATGGAAAGAAAAGGGGTGAGAACATTTAGATTGAAAAGGTGTACAGAAGAAGACGAAGGAAGAAAATGATGAGCCAAAATGAAAGAAGAAAATGAAGCAGACGGAAATTGAAAATAAAAAATGAAGCAATGCTGGAAATACAGTGGGCGAGAAGAGGAGAGAGAGAGAAGATGGGAGATGGGAACATGGAAGAAGATGGACGAGGCAGAGAGAAAAGAGAAAAATAGGGAAAGGGGACAAAAGCATGGGAGGCAGATAAAAAAAAAAGAAATTGGAATAACTGAGAGATAAAATGGAGTAAAAATAAAGTCAAAAGACTGAGACATGCAGAGAGAAAAAAAGATGGAGACAGAGCTGGAAATAGAGACAGTATAAATACAGAAAAGGAAATGTGAAAAGGAAGGGAGCGAGTGAGGAGTGAGAGGAGTCATTACTGAGCAGAGAAACATCATCACTGCATGCTGACCCCAGCCGACAAACACTCACCTCGCTGTCAACAGCAAAGCTGCTGTTGCAAAATGAACTACTCTTCATAATGAAGACCCAGTTTCACTGAGTGAACATGAAGCTTTAATAAGTGTGTCTGCTTTTAGCCTTTGTCTCCTAAACTCTACAACTTTATTAAGAATCTGCAGCATATCTTGGACACAAACAAGTCAGAAACAACTCAGTCACATTCAGCTTCTACGTCTATGCAGACTGAAATGATGTGTGGCATTCCCCAGGGCTCAATCCTTGATCCTCTTTTATTGAAAAAACTGTCCACAGCTGAGGACCATTTGATGTATCAAAAGCTATAGAACAAGCCAGTAAGTGGGGTCGACATTAAATAGTAATGTTTGATGCTGTAAATGAGTAATCAGAGCTAGACTTAAGCCATATGTAATATTTCATACCTTCATACCTGCCATTTCACTGGGGTATACAGTGTAAGACGGCGTAAGTGTGCAGCGCTAACACACCCTGGCAGGGATACTGCTTACTTTTTGATTTTAAGACTAATAAATACACAATAGAAACCCATAAAATGTTAAGAAAAGTAATATCCTCACAGCTATTTGTCTTAATAAACAGATAAATGCACACCTTTTGAATTCAACTCTCTCACAGTCAGGAATGAGTGACGTGGTACAATTGCCTCATTAACTCACCATAAAACACACTTCATTCAAACTCAACAGAAACAAAAAAGAAAACACACCTAAACCATCTTAGTTACTCTTGTTTTTTTATCTAGTTAGTCAAGTGTTCCAATAACCACAAGCTCCAGTTTGGTCCAAATAAATCCTTACTTCACCAAGTTAGATGTAAATACATGCCGTTATTCCCCACACGCTCTGTCTGCCTGCTGGCCACCGTCTGTCAGTCCTGTAACTTCTCCCTTCACAACTAGGTGTCGCTGTATCTTTCAGCTCAGTTGGCTGTCCCTCTGGTGGTGCATGCTGTGCACTACATACAATGAATTTTATTAAAAAAGAGGAGCGCCTGTGTTGATGATAGTAGTGAAAACATACCCTGGTATACTGCAATATTGTGACAGCTATCTTTAAATAATGGTGTAATCATGGACTTCAAGTTACTGACGAGTTAAAAACAGTTGGTTCACATATTTGCTAGATGTGGTTCACTTTTGTGTATGTTGTGTCAGAAAGTTGCTTAATCAAAATATTTTGTTAATTGTCTACACTTACATAAAGATTTATGATCCTAATATTCTAAATCCTAATAATTAGGAATTGTTTGCAATATCAGATATTTTCACCTTCAGTAGATAAAGTGGCAAGAGGAAAGAACTGGGGTGATGTCAAATAGGGACATCTAGGCCTCTGCTAGCAGAATCAGCTTGAAAAATGCTTAAAGAAACACTGTATGCCAGTTTTTTTTGGTTTTTTTTTAAATTGTGGATATGTCACATTGGAGGACAATTCATATTCAGTCCATGCATCTTTTCAGTCTTACAGGAAGAATAAATGTTGCAGGGAAGCACTGAACGGATCAAAGCGCGTCGGTGGTACGCCCACTTCCTCCTCTTCGAGCGGAGCGGTGACCCTCTCAGCGTCGTGACTCTAATCTCCTCCACATGTCTTACACCTCCACACTATGTCAGCTCTAATTGGCCATTACAGCAGCCCGGTGTCATAGCCCTCACTGTAGCCTGGGCTGAACTTTAAGCCTCGCTTATTAGCCAACATTAGCCTTGTCATTGAAATCGGCAAGGGGACCCTCTTGTTATGGTAAAGGGTCCCTTTGTGTCATCGCCATAGTGTGGGAAGAGTTTCAGGCCTTTGAGCCGTTTGTCTGCCGACGTCATGACACTGCGGGCTCAGAGAAGGTGAGACGGAAGTGAACAAGGGCGTGTCGATATGTGCTCAGGCAGCACACAGAAGATAATTCAGTTAACCTTTATCTTACACAGGCAAGGTTGATGTGATATAAATCTGAGGGAAATAAATCTAGACGTATATGTGTATAACGGTGCAGATATGGACCAGCAAATTGAAAATTAGATAAATATATAGAGAGATACGACAAATGGCCATCATAAGTTAGAGCTGGTAGAGCGTGCGCACCATGTAGACTAAGTCCTTGGCAACGGCGCCATTGTACATCCACCATTTTTCTGTCACTTACCAGCTGCTCTATAATAAAGGCAATGCAAAGTCCTAAAATATGTGTTTTAAAACAATGGTAATTTGGTCAGTACAGTCAAAAAACCGAAAAGGTGTTTGGTTAATAATAACACTGCCATACAACACGAGAGACGTGATGAAGCATGAGTTAGGTGTTTTGAATCCTGATTTAAAACAGAACAGTATAATTTGGAAAGGCACTAAAACCATTGCACCCATTCAGCTGTGGACCAGCTTTGGTCCTAATGTGGCAAATTTGGTTTTGTTTTTGGATGCACGTGTTTGGGCTGTTCCAGCGAGCAGAGGTTGGGAGGAAAAGTGTGAAAAGTTACATTCCCTCAGCTGAACGTAGGTGCTTACCATCAAAATCAGCCATTTTATCCTTTTTTTCCCCTCAATAAAAGACAGTTATTGGGAATTCTGATTGTTGATCAAGTTTCTTAAATATTTTTTTAGGAAAAAGTGATTTTGCTTTTATTCTACAGCTTTTTATAAGTTCTGTGGGTGTACTGTTTTCCAAAATCTTTTGGCTACAAAAAAATGTTATTAATATGACATTTAAGCTGGCATGACTTCTAGCTCTACATGTGGTAAAAAAAGAAAAAAGTTAAATCTTCAAAAAACCTGGATTTTATCTATTTAAAAAATTGTTAAACTGCTTAAAAAGTTGTTTAATGTGACGGGAAAAGGCTTCACCTTTAACTGAATCACTGCTTGCTCGTCTGCGCAGCTGCACCCAAAATGTTGTCAGCTGCCTGCTTATTTTCATGTCAATAACACCGAGGGGGCTGAACACAAACAACAACAACCTGTCCCTGAATACACTCTATTAACTTTGAGCAGAGCTGCGACTCAAAGCGCCTGATTTGCAATTTACCAGTAGCTGAGGGCCAACAGCGGCTACACTCATTAACAACAGCGTGAACACACCACAAATACACACCACAGGCTTCTCTGGCAGCCTAGCAACAATGTACCTGATTGGACTAATTAGACACTATTATGCCGTTGTGTTCAGACCACCAGTCCTGAATTAATGTAGGACTGAACGGCTTTCTTTGACTCTGAGAATCGACTCTAAAGACTGTCAGCAGGTTGAAGTATGCTGTGAAGCGCATTTACCAGCTTCTGATGCTTCTAGCCGAATCATATTCTCATTTATGATTTAGATATTCTGGCGGCTCAACATCAAAAGAGTGTGTTTCAGGGTGGAAAATGACTTTAACACTGCGAACGCACAGTAAACAAAACCAGAAGACTTCCTAAAACCATGTTTGGGCATCAAACCTCGTGTCAGCTTTCTTTGACAAGCTGCGACAAATAATTTGTCAGTGATCAAATGTTAATGCTGCTTCACAGAATTTTTACTCATTTTTTTGTAAAACAGAATACTGAAAAACTTTTCTTTTTTTTTTTGCAGTTTCTTTGAGCAATCTGCTTTCAATATACAGCTAATAAACTCCAAAGAAATTCATTTTAGTTTCAAAATGGTGAAATTTGGCCAACTTTCCAAAAGCAAAAACATAATTAAGAGAGTGTTTTCAAAAGTTGATTTTGAATTGTTTAATCAATTAAATTAAGATTGCCGGAGCACCTGCAGCCTCTCATCCAAAAAGCCTTTCCACCACTTTGACTGAATTTACTGGAGAGCAATTAATGACTGAAGCTGCCGGCCGCTGGCTCAGTGAGGCATGCTGGGATTTGGGCGCACAAACAGCATTGCATCACAATGGCAAAATAACTATCATCAAACTTCAATCTAAAGATTGTTTTAATAAAACACTGAAAGATCAAGAAGAAGAAGATGAGAGAAAAAGTCAAAGTACAGCAGCCTGGATGTGCCAATCAAAGAAACAAGTCTGTAAAACATGAGTTTTTTTTCTGGGACATGGACTCTTGAAAATAGGACTTCCTCTCTGTTGTCAGCTGCGTGTGTTTACATTGAACAGAATGGGGCCAGCTGTTGTGTGATGCCTCTTTTAGGCTTTTGGGGTAATAATTTTAAAGAGCAGCACAAACTCTCAGTGATGCCAGTTAACCGTCTGAAACCTGGACAAGAAAGAATTTTTAAAAATTATATTAAAAAAGAACAAAAGCATGTTGAAAAAAGAAAATATGTTAGAATAAATTAATTAATTAATTAATCGTATTGTTAAAGGGAGTTAAACAGGAGATGTATTCAGAATGTTTCTATTCGACCGGCAGTCCAAAGCACAAAAGTCTTCAGTTCACTGCAACAGCCCAGTTGCCATATGAAAGTGTTGACATCTTAAATTTCTGCAAACAATGAATACTTGGGCAAGATAACTGCCAAACTGCAGAACAATATTTGAGACAAACAAGAAACAAAACAGGCTTTTTAAGCGAGTCTTTTCTAGTGGCTTTTTAGCCACCAAATATGGGTGTTTTTTTAGGAGCACCTACCTGTGTTTCCACCTGGAAATGTGATGTAAAAATTCCCGAGAGATCCTTGCCTTTCCAGGTGTGATCATGAACCTTTTGTTTTTGTTTTTTTTAAAAAGACATTGTTGTGTTTCCTGCCAAGATGGTGCTGTGAAATACGGTTGTTCTTTAAAGACACATGGCTGTGTTTCCTGCAAGGATACTGCAACAAAAGTCTTTGTTTGTTACAGTCATCACTGAGTCACCACAATACTGCCACTAAAAGTGGTTGCTTTTTACCAAGACATTGCCACATTTCTAGCCTCAATTTTCTCAACTTTTGCAACAAAAACAATAGTCAAGCTTTATGGCCTTGATTGGTTGTTAATGGACATGCGAAATGATCCGAACTGAAATGATCTTAATTGTGTAATAAAACTACAATTCACACACAGCTATTATTTTACAGGTCAGAATTTGGAGACTAAAGAATCGCATTTTGTCCAAAACTGCAAAGCCAAAACAAAGACTATAAACAGCAAAATGTTCCTGAGCTATTTGTCCCCTTAATTCCCTCACATGTCAGGTAGAAACAGAGCGAGGGGAACAAGGATGCCGCCCGCCTGCTCACTTCCCCGCAACGCAAATGACAAATTAAAAAGACATGGAGATCCGTAATGATCTCTCCCAGCGAGGAGCAGCACTCGCCGGCCTCCTGCTGATCTCGGTGTGTGTGGGTGGGTGTGAAACACAGACCGAGGTGTGTATAGCACTGAATGTCCTTTTCTCTCTGTTTAAATCTCATGTCTTTTTCTCTCCTGGGAGCAGCTGATAATGTAACAACGTCCCTGTAATGTCATAATCAGTCAAACTGTATTAAAACAACTCTTTAAATGGGGAGAAATCTAATAAAAGTCTTTAATGTGCTGAAATAAATTGGCTCATGATTTCCCTTTCCTAATGATGGTATTACAGTTAGCAGCAATTCATTAACTGAACGGGCTTTATTACATGTTTGACTTATCCAGAAGGATTTTAAAGCATTTATTAGATTATTAAATTTCTCTTATAGAGCGAAACGCAACACTGCAGCTCCGTCTCTTCTCCCTGTACACAACAGTGTCACACTGAACCAGTTTTTTCTTTTTTAACGTCTTTCAGTCTATGTGACCTACTCTACTGCAGCACTGAACCTCGACCGTCCTGTTTGTGTCCCCGGGGCCCTCAGGAACCAATGGTACAACTGTCATGTACAGTGGCTCCGAAGGACAAAACACATCCACTATTAAAAGCACAAATATGAAGAGACGCACACACAAGAAATGCTGCACTCTGCAGAAAATGTTAGCCTCTTTTAGCTTATAGTTCTGCGGCACGCTTCCTGTCTGTTTCAGTCTCAGCTGTTTTCTGCTGCTCTTCCTGAGATTTCTTCCTTTTTTTTCCCTGTTCAGTGATTCTTTTTCAGGAGTTTTTCCTTAGGTGATGTGAGGGTCTAAGGGCAGAGGGATGTCGTACACTGCAAAGCCCTCTGAGGCAAACTATGTTTTGTGATAATGGGTTCTATAAATAAAATTGACTTGACCTGACTTGATAAAGCCACTGTGCATTACCTGCTCAGCAGCAAACAGAAATAGTAAAGCCTCATTCTCGCTGCACAAAAACCTGCTAACACCCGCTGGCTTTTAATGCAATAGAAATGCGTATGATCAGCATTCACACCTGGGTGAAATGACTACAGTAAACATGGGTATTTATCGCCTCCGGTACCAAACTACATTGATGGGAACACCAAACGGGTGAATGCAACAATTTCAGCTCCTTAACCAGCGAGATGCAATGACACACCACCATTAATTACTGTTCCTCTCCTCCTTAGCAGCAAACATGATCTACTATACTAGCTGGAAATACATCTGTGTCAACAACTTCTTTTCATGGCACTATGCTCACTGGAAATGTGGCTATGTCTCAGAAAATACAAGCCCTTTTTGTAGCAATTTAAGAGCTGGAAAAGTTTTAAAAAAAAAACAAAAAAACAACCTTTGCGCCAGTAACACGGTGGAAACACAGCCTTAACCGCTTATTGTGGCGCAATCCTGGCTGGATACATCATAATAGGTTGCTAAAATACACATACATTTGTCAGGAGAAAAAAGTCGCGAGAAGACAGCTATGACTTGCTAAAAAACAACCAGTTTCATTGCTGCATTGGTCTTCTGCAGTTTGGTGCATGTCTAGCCTCGGTGTCACACCATCCACCAGCCCCTCCGCCTCATGATGATAATGTCAGCTCTTAAACTACACATACATACATATACATACATATGTAACATGCAAATGTAACATTCCTGGGGTTTGCAGAAATGTACAATGCCAAATAACTGAATGATTGATCAACAAGCCGCCTTTTCAGTGTTGCTCCACATATGCTCTGCACAAGACAATTTACAGAAACACAGTCTGTAAATGACGGCGCATTTTTGACAGTTATCTGCTTCAGCATCTTCAGACCTCCATTAACGAGACAGGATGCAGATCTGATGAATCTCCAGCTGAGCGAGCGGGTCTCGACACCACATCGCAGCATCGATGTCCTCTAATCAGTGAGCGTGCGAGTGTGTGTCAGGTGTGGTGCACAGAAGCTGCAGGTGGCTGCTGCAGGTGAGCTGCTTTCTCCAGAAAAGTGGCAGACACAAATTCATTCTGACAAAAAGACACACAAACACACAAACACACACACACACACACATGCACACACACACAGAGGCTCACACACAACAAAGAACATGACAAACTTCAGCGGGGTGGAACTGCTGCTCCTCTGACCCCAAACCTACACCTCACATTCATCCTCAGCCTGCAGCGCAGCTGGGAGAAAACGGGAGGGTGTGTGTGTGTGTGTGTGTGTGTGTGTGTGTGTGTGTGTGTGTGTGTGTATGTGTGTGTGTGTGTGTGGTGCCCAGTTGCATAAAACACCAAAACAACAGCAAGTCACTGAGCTATTACCTATTCAGTCTTCGAAATTGTTTGTTTGGTGTCAGCGTATGGATTAAAAGAATGAATTATTATTGGTGTGTGAGTGTGTGTTTGTCTGTGTGTGTGTGTGTGTGTGTGTGTGTGTGTGTGTGTGTGTGTGTGTGTGTGTGCGCTGCAGAGCTGCCTCAGTTGTTCCCTCCATGTGCTGCAGTAAAGCAGCCAGCAGTGCTGCAACGCTCCACTGAACAACGTTGACTAAGCAGCTCAGTGTGTGTGTGTGTGTGTGTGTGTGTGTGTGTGTGTGTGTGTGTGTGTGTGTGTGTGTGTGTGTTTGCCATTGTTAGTGGGCATGTAGTATTGAATTGTCAGGTATATTGTGCGTGTGTGTATGTGTGTGTGTTGTATTCAAACATGTTTGGTGTTGCATCGTGCAGATTTTAGAAGTCGTAAAGGGCCACTCCACTAATCTTACACATGCAGATCAGTTTGTTGGTCACGGGTAGTTTTCCAGCAGGTGTTCTTGTTTTGATATATATTTTTTTCTATTTTGCATAAAATCTGATAAATAAAACTCCCCTCCCCTCCTCGACCTATCCATTGAGCCTCGCCTGGGTGTCACACCATCAACCAGCGCTTCACCTCTTCATGACACAATCAGCTCGTTTACTTTGCCATGCTGAAACATTGATATAATACATGTGAAATGTACAAAAGTAACTTGTCTGTGGTTTGCAGAAACCTACAATGCAACAATAAAATCTAGGAAGCAGTGGCTATGCAGAGATGAGAATTTGGAGTTCTGGTACTATTGTCAAATACGTGGACATCTACAACCAAACCACTACAACTAATTAATTCTTATCAAACTTCATCATCATGCAGTGATTTAAAGTTATTTATCAAATTATATTCTGCTTCAGAAAAGTGACATTAGATAATTAAACAGTGATGAGTTTATACATGTTTCAGAATAAACAACTTAACGATGTCACTTTGTGTTTATGTATCTTATCTGAAACGCTTCTCATTTATTTGACATTAATTAAATGATAATTCGCTGATGAACAAAATAACTATGTGTCAGTTGCAACTTGATATACCAGCATGTGTGTATTTCTGACAGTGTGTGTGCACCTCTAAGCTGACTGCAAAGCTGTTAAAGCAGTTCCTTTTAAAACTATACATCCTGTTCATTAGCACATTGTGCTCCTAAAATACCCACAATCCCCTGGGAGTCTGTAATCACAGTCTGCTGTTACTTTCTATGATTTAAAGCCCAAACGCTCTGCCGGTGATAAGTGACCCGAGTCATGTGACTGCAGATTTGAAGCATCAGCAGGACTGGTAATTGATTTTTTTTTTTTTTTATCGTTGCCATGGGTAACATAAGTGTGCCCAGGGTCTGATCCGCAGCCTGAACGACTCTGCTGCTACTGAATAACCACAGCTCATTCTTCACTGCTGGTTAGTATCGACTGCTCTCAGACAATTATCTGAAAAGTTGGAGGAACTGTTTAAGAGTTTCTCACCTGATTGACCCTTTAAAGGACCAAACCGCCAGTTTTAGACACGAGAGCCACAAATCACGGACAGATTGTTGGCACTTTTTTTCAAATTGTCCTCGGAGTGTTTACATTGATTTTCTCTCATTAGAAGCTGCGGCATCTGAGCTTTGGAAACAGATTTCTTTTTTAATGAAGGGAATGAACACATTTGCAATTTAGAGTTATATATATTTTAATTTGCTCATGTTAGATGTACAAGATGTATGTACATGCAGTCCCACCCTGCTGAAAAAAGAGAAAAACAGCTTGTGCTGGTTGGTGGTTTAGTTGGTTTTAGTTAGTCAAAGATGGTCTTAGATGGTCCTGATGCAGCTCGATGTCTTTGACGGTTTAACTGGGTGGACCACCAACCAGACATGCTGGTCTATTTTTATACATTATCACATGACAGTAGACTGATTTATGCCCTTTGCTTTTTGTACTCCCCCCTTGTGACTGTTATTTCTTCATACTCAAGGACATGGATTGGATTTTAAATTTTACAGAAACTTGGAAATGGAAAAACAGCTAGAGTGACCATCACGAGCTGGTACAACCAGCTAAACCATCAAAAACTGCCAAAACATAAACTAATCAAACAAGCCAGTCAACCAGCTTGACCACCTTAAGCTGGTAAAGCTGATTTTTTAAGCAGGTCCATCACCAGAAGACAATGTTGGCATTCTGCAAACCACAAATACAATACACTCTTAGGTTTCATACGTATCGTATCAATGTTTCCAAAGTATATTTGCTGGCTTTGTCGTCAGGAGGTGGAGAGGATGGTGGATGGCGAGGCACTGAACTACAGGTAAGAATCCTGCCAAGCTGCAGAGCACTGCGGACAAGAGTTCAAGACCAACAAAGTTGTATGTAAGGGAGTCATTGCTGCATCTTCTGGTTGATTTTCAGACACAAAACATTAGTATTTTTCTGGCGACTTACTGTGTTTCCAACAGGGATAGCACCACAAAAAAGCAGACATGGGCACAATTCCAGTTAGAATAGAGCCACAAAAAGCGATTGTCTTTTACGAAACATGTTTGTGATTCCTGCTCAGATAGTGCCACAAAAGGTGATTGTTTTTTTACCAGAAAATGTTTGTCTTTTCGGACAGAAAAACTCCAAGAAAAGCAGTTATTTTTTTTACCAAGACATTGTTGCGTTTCCAGTTGGAACAGTGCCACAAAATTGTGTTTTACGGGGCATTTCTGCATTTCTAGCCTGGATAATGCCACGAAAAGTGGTTGTTTTCTACCAAGACATCATTATTTTTCCTACCAGGAGAGTGCAAAAGAGAGCAGTTTTCTTTTTCAAGACATGACCGTGTGTCCATTATCCATCACTTTCATTCAGGCTGTAATAGGAACAAGGCTGACAAGTCAGATCAAAACTGACTCTGTACTAAAAAGGGTACTAAAGGGATGAAATCATGTTGGTACAGTGAAGTACAGACTAAATCGATCCATGCCAAATGTTTGTACCTGATGCACCTGGGTGACAACAATGGATTCAGACAGGAGGTGAACGCACCACAAAGACGCAGCCTGAATAGGCCATCCACAGCAACCCCGAACTATTACCGTCTGATAGTTTTGTGGTCAGTTTTCTTTTCTATTTTATTTTAGAAATAGCTGAGTATTTGTGCTGTTTGGCATTTGTCTTTTAAAAAATGCACTCATTCAGAGACAGAGCAGCAGAAACGCTTATTGACTTGCATGGAGAGAGCACAACTGTGTCACCCCTTCAGCTTGCTCAAACCTTACATTTTTGTCATTACAGAGTAAAGTATCGAAGAAAGGTATCTTTTGGTATCAGTATCAAACTTCCTGTGCTGGTATCGGTATACGTTCAAATGTGAATGGTACCCAATAGACATATCTCTAACACTATTACTTCACATTCTGTTGATAATATCAATTCATGATTTAGGGTTTTAAACTAAAATTCTGGCCGTTTTATTCACACTGTCGCTTTGAAGTGTGAGTCGGTGCGTGAGCGTCGGCTCATTAAATGCCAGATCACCTCGGGGTCGAGTAGGTCCAGGTACTGATTCTTTTCTACCTGATGAACACTGTAATGTGAACAACTTTCCATAATATTGAGCGGCACCTGCTTTATTTTGCACTCTATATTCTGAAGCCTCTTCATCTCCATCTCCCTTCATACCTGAAGAGCACTTAAGAGGCAGAATCGATAAGAGATCAGAGCCTCCGGGAGGATTCAGCGCATTTCATGGAAAGGTCAGGGCGTCCATATTTAGAGATGTGAGCTGCTGCGATGCACTCGGCACACACAGACAGATTTATACATCTTCAGGTACATAATGCTCATGCACTAATGTTGGCCAGACACACATACGGTGTGATGAATGTCTCTATCATGGGGCGGTGATGAGGTTTCTGTACGAATGGATATGACTTCATACAGACTGAAAACAAATCTATCACCGAGCCAAACGCCTTCCACCGGCCGGCGGGGCTGTTTGTTAGCGCCGCTGCTGCTGCTGCGAGGTGAACAATTTATGGAATTAATACGAACATTTAATTTATAGCGTTCAGTTCAAACAGGCCGTACATCCATTCTGTATTCACCAACTGTGCCTCGAGCAAATCCAATCAGCCTTTTTGCATGAGTAGTTGCATTTTTGGGGGAAAATGATGCAGCACAGATTCTGGTTTTTGTGAATATCTGTATCAGCTTACATCTGCTCTAACGGGATATTTGTTATAAACATTTTGAAGTGTGGCTGCTGCTTATTATTGAGGACTACTTGGGCTGGGTGGAACCACTGATGCCTGCTCGATTATTGGGACCAATTAAAGACCGCTGAGGGCTGCTGCTGCTGGCTATGGGACACAACTGGGCACAACTTTTTATTCCCCATCCTTTCCAGTGAAGACCATATACCTTCAGATGTGTCGATTTTAAAGGTTTGTAATAAACTGAAGGATAAAGTGTTTCTTTATGTGTTGAGAAAATGATCCTGCTTCTTCACCTAAATAAAGTCTATAAAAATACGAGCTGTTTTTCTAAATATTTGGATGTATGTGGCTCTCCAGCACAATGATGCTACAAATATATGATAATTTTATAGAATATGATGCATTGTCAAAAATTAAAATACTCAGGAGTTAAAATTAGCACAACTTTTTTTAAAAAAACTGCAGCGTCAGTAAAGTGGCTTTAATATTAATCCAAAAAGATCAGATAAAAAAGGAAAACACCCACATCATGGAACATTTTACTACTTTTGTACTTTTACATTTTGCTGGTAAGACTAATGTACTTTTCTAAAGTAAGCTTTTGAATGCAGGACTTTAACTTGTCTACTGGACAAATCTCTACAATACAGATGGAAACAACTGCATGCAAACATTACAAATCACAAGTTTAGGCCACAGCTTTGATATAGAAGTTGGCAGGACTGGTGGTGGACACACAAACAGCTCCACTAAATACAATTAGCAGTGAATATAAATAAGTAAAGCTGTTGCTGTATGAATGCCAAGTTGGCTCCGGTGAGAATCAAATCCAATAACCCTGTAAAAGGTGTTTTTGTCTGCAACAAGATGAATAAAACTCATAACACCTGATGACACTAATTGAGAGAGTAATAAAAAATAAAAAAGATTTTCTGTACAGAACATTTATGCAAACGTCCGATCTTTTAAATGCCACAATTCATCACGGAGCACAAGGGGCTTCACGGCATCAAGCTGCAGTTTCACCACTTCAGCTCCATTAACGCCATCAGTCAGCAGACGTCTGCTTCCAACAAGAGTCAACAAACATTACAGCCCCGTCACATTTATATGGATCTGTATGAATAATTTAAAGCCGGTCCGATTACAGACACCGCTCGCCATAACTGAGACATTAGCTTTTCACGGGGAAAGATGAATCAACATACACATCAAATTCGATCTCTTCTCTTCCCCCCGTCTGCTCTTCGACGCTGACCTTTTAAAACATCAACCGACAGGCACAAAATCAAATGTCATTTTAATGTCATTACTAACAACCAGCGTCCCAACAATCCAGACAGACGGTGGGACGGCAGGTTACTCTGCTCTAACCTCCATCATCTGTGGCTCCTTTGACAAGATGAAAAATAGACTTCTTGGGCCTTGATCAATGTGGTAATGTCAAGAGTACGGGACATGCTTTGTTCCAAATGAAATCTACAATTTAATGAAAATAACCTCTGAAACAGGACTTTTAAGCAAAACTGCTCCTGAAGAAGTTTAGCAAAACTGCAATGGAAACACTTTTTTTCCCGCTTTTATAGGTAACATGATGTACAACAAAGACTCAAAGAGTTGCTACAAGAGGTGTTAATGCATCACAAGACTCTTCAAAAGTTAAGTGTTTTTTGTTCCCTAAAACCATTACGTGTTGGGACTCAGAAAGAAAAAAACAAAAACATGATGAGCTATGTCGTTTATAAAATATTACCATTTTTTCAAAGAAAGCCCAAAAGGCCATTAGCATCTAAGCTAGCAATGACAAATGATCGATTATGGATAAAATATGGACAAAAAGACAATCAATATTGGATCTGTGAGAATGGACTTATTGTGCAAAAGTCCCCGTAAAGACGCACAAGTTCCAGGCTGGATAAAGAAGCTTCTGTAATGACTACGACTGCATCGAGAGCGGCATTGGAACGGCACCGTCGCTGGTTTCCAGCAGAAATAAACAGTAAGGAGCTACGATTTATGGTTCAAACTTTATGACTTTATGGAACTTTTTTATAAACTATGCACATTTTTTGCCGCATGCGATGAACTCGGCTTTAGACTTCAATAACAACCAAATGTGAGAAGTGCAAAAGAACAAAAATCATATTTTTATTTTTATGAAGAGTTGATCTGATTTTAAAAAGTTTGGGGAACATGAACATGCATGCAGTTTTAATATACAGTGCATCAGTGTTTGATAAAGAACTATGCTCAAATAAATAAGTCTTAAGTGTCTCGAGTGTATCAAGTAACACTGGTGGCTGAGATTTCATTCCCACTCTGACACTGCATGATCCTGAGTGCCGCAGACACATGTGGGTGGTCAGTACTGAGCTCGGATTTCCAGCCGTTTCTCTGACACGTAGCAGAATAATAAAAGCTGGCAGCAGCAGTGAAGTAATGAGAGCTTTCTGCAGGACAACAGCCCCTAAGTAGCACTCTGATTTGTCTTGTTTATCTTGTTTATTGTTACAGCAGCTCCGCTTTTGCAGTGAGAATAATGAGAAAAATGAAGGCGCTTGTGTGAGGAGAGCACTCTCTGCTTTACTTTTATACACACTTTTTTCCTCCAAACACAAGCTTGAATTGTGGAATTAAATCCTGCTTTATATCGTGTAATTCCTTTTTTTTCTCTGTTATTTCTTTTTGCGGGTTAATTTGGAGGCGAAGTCTCCCTGCCGCCCTGCAGCTGCTCTGCTCTCTGAGCACAAGCGTCCGTCTCCACTCGGAGCCATTAACAGTAAATAGGGGTGATTTTCCTTCATTGTGGCCGAGCAGGATATCAATATGGCTCCCTCAATTATCGATGCGATGTAGCGTGCAGCCCAGACAGTGACGAAGGAGGTTTGACCCCCTCCCCCACACCTTTACACCTCCATCCACCGAGCTCTCTCCACCTGTGGTTTGTGCATGAAGAGGAAAAATGACGGCGGCTCCATAATCGTTATCTTCCCCTGCCGTTACTTACTGCAGGTAATAGCATCCCCAGACAGAAGCTCTTTAGGAGCCGCAGCTGATTGTGGCGTCTAATAGAGTCAGGATGGATGTGGCCGAGTTTAGAGACGGAAACGGTCCGAGTCAAAGTCGTTCCATGATAGCGAGTTTAATAGGTAAAGGATAAGCTGTAGAGGAATGTCCCCATTTCACACACATTTGGTTTAAAGATATTCCTGCTGAGTTCCAGCTGTTTAAAAGTCTACACGTGGGCGAGTCAACGGAAACAGGTGAGTCAGGAGGAAAAGGTTTCATGCATGTTTTTCCATAACTATCCATAAATGTCCTGCACACCTTGCAGCAGGTTCAGACTGCATGATACTTTTGTCCAGTCGCTGCGTCACACCGCAAAAAATGAAGTCCAAGTACGATGAAATATCTTAAATCAAGCATTTTTGTTCAGTGTAGCTGTGCCAGTTTCAAGATACAATTCTCAAACATATAGCCTTATTTAAGACAATGGCACCAGCTTTCACTAGTTTTTCTTTATATTGAGTAAATAACTTAAATCTTGTATCTAGTCAGATGTGTTTGCTTTTGTCTGGCTGCGCTGGTTTTCAGATATCTGTGGTTCTTTGAGACAAGATATTTTTAAATGTTACGAAACAACCTTCAGAGAAATGTTCCTGTTCTGTTGGCAGATAAACTTTGTTCATTCTAAGTCATATTCCCCTATTATATTTATTTTTTCTTTTATTATAGAGCGATTATAGAGTCATATATTCTAGTCTTGATTCGGCTATGTTGGGAGAGAGCTGCCGCCCCAAGCGAAGGAGTTCAAGTATCAGGGAGTCTTGTTGATGAGTGACAGTAAAACGGAGCGTGAGATGGTTATGCATTTTGGTGTGGCGTCAGCAGTGATGTGGGTGCTGCACCAGACTATCGTGGTGAAGAGGGAGCCGAGCCAGAAGGCAAAGCTTTGGATAAACGCAGTCCATCCCAACTCTCCAACTCGTTCTCATTCCAAAGTGGTAAAATACAGCCACTTTGACAGCGCCTTTGCTGTAAGATCACACTGGCGAAAGTTGCGTACCCATGAAACGCTGCTGATCGATGTCAGGTGAGAACATGAGACTTGAAAAACCTGTTGCGCCTGCATGAAAAAGGACAGTTTCAGAGTGAAACGCAGCCAGTCACGACAGAATACGAAGAGCACAACTGTCCTATAGCTTTGCTTTCTGGCGTTACAGTGGGGAGGGGCGATGGATGGATCAACAAAACCCGAACTTTCATGCAGGAGTGCTGTGTTGACACCACAGTTGCGGCATCGTGTAAGGTAAAAAGCAGACGCAGAGGGGTATCTTGTCCACTGCAAAGCAGCAAAAAGTGTGTGTTGAACCCTTGGCGATGGTCACGAGCTTTGAGTAGTGACTGAAAGACTGAGATTACCTAAATATTCTGATGGTATGAACTTAAATTTCCAATACAACAAAATAAACAAACAGTGGATTTATGTTTGTCTTGTGTTTTGCAAAAGCCTAAAAAATAAAGAAAAAGATGACTGAGCTTTTCTCTGAATGGAAACACGGGTTAAAGTGACCATTTGTGGCACCTGACGCCTGAACCAATCCAACACCCTGCTTCTGGTGAGTAATATCCCTGATATCATATAGTATTAAAGAATTAATTTATCTTTTTTTCAAAACTGCACATTTCATTTACTTAAAGCACTGTTGATTAACTAAGAACTGTAAAAGAGCAGGTGGAGAGACTCTTGAGATGATGATGAATGGTTTTATTAGAGTAGAAATACTTTAATAAGACTGAAGTGTCTTTTTTGTTTCACATCATTTTTCAGTTTTTTCTAATGTGCGCTTGTTTTAATTCAGTCTGTATTCTCAAGGGAAGGGAAAATATATATATACACAAAGTCTGACATTATGTTTTATATCATTTAAAATATGACAACACATCATTCAGTGTGTTGGAAACCATTTCCCCTCTAGCATCACAAGGTCTTAAGGATGAGATCTTCTTTTTCTTTTTTTGACAAAGTCATTTGTAATGAAGATTGCGTCCATGCTAGTCCATGAGTCAAGTCATGGGACAAATAACTTTTTAATTTTTAATTATTTTTCTTTTTACGGGTTACATCAAACTGCTGTCTGCATGGCACCCACAACTCACAGCAGAGTCAAGGTGAACATATTTTATAAATATCAAAGATTTAGAAAAATTTTTTTTTAAAAAACACAAAAAACCAGCTGTCTGTCAGTTTCCTTCCTGCATCAAACAGCCAACTGAAAAATGCAATCAGAACCCCGTTTAAACAGGCCGACTTGCAGAGCTCCCCTGCAAGTCGGCCTATTTCTCACTAAAAACAGACATTATTTAAATTGTATGGGTGCTGGTGTCTGTTAACATTAAAAAAATATAAACATACATATAAAATTACATAAAAGCAAGTGGGTGAATAGAGAATAAATATCCTCTGTGCCACACTTGCAGGTTCATCTTTTCTGTAGTCATTTTTTTCTCAATTTTTAATTCATGCGATTCCAAAAAAGTTGTTTTGTTTTGTTTTGTTTTAATCTGGTTAAATAAAGGTTAAAAGAAATAAATTTCAGATGGGGAAGGTGTTTCAGGATATTCCTCCTCTATTACCATAGTGACTAAAATAACACCACAGATTACGTGAAGGAAACAATAAAAGCAACTCAGGTGGGCAAATTTCCAGATGTATCATAATTGCCTGCAATTATATGCTCATATCTCGACTCAGTTCACATTATGGAAATACGCACTGATTGATATTTAATTGGCTGATATCTGAGAATAGCTCTAAAACAATGAAATGCAAAGAAAACTCCTGCATATCATGATCTTACTACTTTGTGTCTGCACCGAACATCTCTGCAGAAGTGTTGTTTTCCCAGATCGCCTGAAATCTTGTTTGTCTTTCCCTTTTTATCTTGTTTTTTACTAAAAAAAAAAAAAAAATCACACTCTTCAAACTAAAATACAGCTCCACTGGTGCCCAGCTTCCCATTGTAGCTCTTAACTAAAGCAAAAAAAGGCTAATTGTCCACGAGAATCCATTGAAGCTGATGTATTTCACCAAGAGCTGCGTACAAAAACACACAATCCTTCATAATCAACCAATCAAGTCCTGCAGGAGCTCATCTCAACACGCAGCTTGCCCCGATTATTTCAAATCAAAATTCAAATCACACGCACACACACTCGCAGTCCGTCACAGAGCCTCAGACACACACACACACACGCAGGAATATTTGCTTATATGCACACACACAAACACACAGACTCAGGGATGCTCCAGCTGAATAAAGCCTTATTGATTCTCTCGTCCTACGCAGGAACACTACTTCCGAGGCTCGTACTATTATCAGATATAAAAATATGAAAGATTGAAGCGTGGTGCCTGACCAAACGCCCACGATGACGCACTCCAACACGCGCTGAGGGGGAGGAGGAGGAGGAGGAGGGAGATTTAGGATGCAGGAGAGATTCAGAGGAGAGGACAAAGAGAGAGAGGTGGAGGAAGAGGGAGAGATGATTAGGAGGAAAAAAGGGGGAACGATGGAGGAGGAGAAGGTGCTGAGTAAAGCGAGGAGAGGAGGATAGAAGCAGAGAGAGCAGGCTAAAGGAGCAGAGAGCGGATAAAGGTGAGATGAAATACGGTTTGGAGCTGGCTGAAACATCTTAAATCCCACTCTGAGTGGATTTATGACTCTGGGAGAGGCTGAATGAGCTAAACACGCAAACGTCAACATATAAAACTATTTAGGAACCAATATGACAACAGCTATAACAGAATATGAAGCGATCATGAGAAGAGAAATCTGTAAAACATGCTCCTATTATGGCAGCTCTAGCAGCATTTTTGAGCCCATATTTGCACAGTTTTCCATTAAAAGCATGTCGAATTAGCCATCAGCAGCTCATGTGTGCAGTGGACCCATTAATGTACAGACAACTGTCACTGGATTGCTCTGTAATGGAAGAAATTTAAAAATGTTTAAACTTTTCAGGCGAGTTTTGCAGCATCCTTGATTTCTGAGTGGATTCATGGAAAAACCCACAGAAGGAAGTAAAGAAAATTATTACAAAGCAGCATGCGCAGATGACCAGATGAATGCTCTTTGCAACATGTTAGCAACAAGGTCATCGAATACTAAGGTTGGGGGAAAAAATGATACAGCACAGTACATTTTTGCAATAATGTATCGATACACAAACTCAATGAGGTACTGTTTCTTTGAAAATGTAGAAGTAATAAATACTAAAGACAGAACCCAAACAAATTAAGCTGGTCAGCCATTTTGTCGACTAGTATCTTCTCACAGATATGAATATGCAGCAAAATGATATATATATATATTTATAGTTAATGAACATACAGAGAAAAAAGTGCCAGTAAATTCTAATTATTAAATCCCCCCCCAAAAGTTTATTGTTCTGGTGTATTCATGTTATTTTTGACAATAAATGACATTGTAAGACAGTAAAATGTTGTGCCTGCATTACATAAATCAGTGTTTGATGACCATATTTAAGGGATAACTACATTGTATAGATAGATATAGATAGATAGATAGTCATCATGAATAAATGAATAAATAAATAAATAAATATTTAAGGTAACGTTTTCATAAAAAAGACACAGGGAACAGGGCTTTTATTGCTTGAGCACGTGCCCTCAAAATGTCTGTGCATGTTAGCAAGTGAAGAGCACAAACTTACAGAAGTTCAAACAGAAAAAATAGCCACACAGGAAGACCACAAACACCTGCTTTTGCACAGAAACAAAGCTTTCATGTGGTCACTCTTCAACAAACTCTGGGTTTTACTGTGTTGCACCCATGAACACAGTCACTTTTTAAGCCCAAGCTAGCCAACATGGCCTCAACACACACACACACACACACACTTCCACAATCTGCACAATCTACACAACATTCAGCTGCCTCAACAAACTGCACTCATCTACAGCAGATATTAGCATTCAAACACATGAAACTCAGCAAATCAGCAGATTCACAGCTAAAGCATTAAAAGCAGACAAAAGGAACACATTGCCTACCTGCTCAGGGGAAGTCCAGAGACTAAACAGGAAGTAAATCCAGCACAAGTGTTTATCTGCATTTACTCACAAAATAAAATAATACTTTTAACTAAACACAGAGCATGACTTTAGTGACAAAGTGTCTAATTTCTACCTGCCACACTGAGAGATATTTTGTCTTATTCATACTTTATTTAAATAGGAAAAGTATTACCTGTGGCCCTTCAAAATAAAAGCCAAAATGACAGCAAGCAGCACTAACTGGGGTACGTTCAATCTCACAGTGTTTTGCCATGTTTTGCTATGGTTTCAGGATTGAATGTTTCCTCAAACTTGTGTGCAGCAGGCTTTGAGTTGTGTTTTCTCCTGTTTGGTGTGTGTGTGTGTGTGTGTGTGTGTGTGTGTGTGTGTCTCAGAGGTGTTACACAATCAGCAGAGACGTGTTTATAAATTAATGCCCAGTAGCTCTTTACTTATTGCAATTGCATGTTTTCTTTACATTTTACACTATTTGTATAAAAAAAAAAAAAGTTTCCTGTGTGAACTTTGGTCATTTATATCTCTTGATGTATCTTTTGATTTTGATTGGGAAAATTATTTGTGGTGTTTTGCGAACTGAAAATCTGCATGGAAAAAAAATCTAAAAATGTTACGTTTTGTCAGGGACAAAGGCAGCTCTGGAATCTCTATTATGCAGCAGCGTAAGTCAAAACTGCACAGTGTCCAGTATCTGTTTTTTTATCTGGCAATGCAGAATAGAGTAGTTTTTGTTTTTTTTTAAACATTAAATTATGTTGCAAGCTCTCTACAGCCTCACTCATGTGAACAGTGTGCAGGTTGACCTGGATGCAGGTTGTGGTGCAGGTCGTGGCGTTCGGTCCAGGGAACTACTTTCTGTGTTTACTTTCAGTCAGACTCAGAGATGTAGAGTTGGAAATGATTGGAGCATGTTTGTTTGGAAAGCTGTGGGAGGCTCGCTCGGCTTGTTCCAATATAGTCCTCATTTCCCCGAATCTCTACAGCGGAGGTGGCGAGTGCAAAGTTAGCACAACCCATAGAAATATGCCAGGCTGAAATGAAGTGGAATGATCGTGTAACAGACATACAAAGGAGACTCTGCAGGAGCTGCAATAATCTTCTCCTCCACAGCAGGTGAAGACTGATCTGCCTGGACGAGCGCTACATGCAAACCAGATCATTTTCAGTAATCAAACCTACTGTAATTCATGCACTTTAAATTGTGAAGATGCTACATTTCGAGACACTATGAATGTTGGCATTGTGCATTTCTGTTAACCCATGGATACATTTTTGGTGTTAAATAGATACATTAAAACTTTAAATTTCAACAACTTGGTGACAACATGAAGTCAGGTTTACCCACAAAAGACACTTTTTTATAATGAGGAAAAGATAGCGGGCTGTCCACCAGCGTTTAATAATAATGCCACCGGTTCTGTCCAAGCACCTTCTTATTTGACGCTGCATTGTGTTGTGAAGGTGTCTTTTGGCGTCAAGCTTGTATGCCGAAAGCAGAGCAAGTTGTCAAGTTTGGATTGAGAATAGGCTGGACTGACATGTGTAACTCATCAAAAATAATATCAGCAGTTAATAACGTTGACTTGCCGGGTTTAAAAGTACAAACTGCAGTGGTTTGCAGAAATGTAAAATGCCAACATTTTCGTCTGGCAACCTGGTTTCACATTTATGAGAGCTCACAGAGAACTACAGTGACACAGGTACCTGATCAGTGCAGCTTCATCTGCTGTCCCACAATGCTTTGAACAGAAAATAAAGGGGAGCACACTTTGCCAACACTGCATCCTGTGGGTCTTCACACTTCATACAGAGATACAATTTATAGTTGCAAATACTTTCTCAGCACCTGGAAAAAAAATGTGTGTAGAGGCCTTAAAGTCAGCGGCCATCGGTCAGGAATACTGCAAAAGGTACGCACAGTGTTGGGTAGACAAACTTTTCAGTACTGACTGGCATTGAGTTATAGAAGACGCCAATCCTCATAAATGAGTCCGATTCAACAATAAATGAACATTATGTATTGTGGGGAATTTGTGCTGTATAATACAATGCACAGTTGCAAATATTTGGACTGAGCACCTGGAGAAGACATATGTGTGTAAAAGTCTGAAAGTCACTCGCCATCAGCCAGGAATAGTGTGAAAGCTACGCACTGTCTGACTGGCATTGAGTTAAAGCAGACACTAAAATGAGACTCAGCAGCATCTGAGCATCAAGTGCAGTGGGCCTTTTGTGCTGTATTACAAAGTGTTTGTAGATACAAAGAACAAATATTTGGACTGAGCATGTGTGTGTAGAGGCCTTAAAATCAGTCTCCATAAGTCAGGAATACTGGGCGAAGTCCGCACTCTTTACCGTAAACTTTACCGTACCGCAGAACATTGACTGAAAGAAGACGCCAATCTTCGGAAATGAGTCTGACTCAACAATAACTGAACATCATGTACTGTGGGGCCTTTGTAATGTATTCTAAGTGTTTGTTATTTTGTCTGTCAGCTGCATCAATCTTCTGCAGACAGAATGAGGGAGAGCACTGGGAGAGGAGGCCCAGAGGCTGCTGAGCTGCTGGAGGAGAACGAGCCCAGAGGTGTGGAGACAGCAAAAACAGAACGAGGGACTGAAGTACTCACAGAATGAAGATGACGACACCAGGAGCCGATATCAAAAGATTCCCTCTGATGACGGAAGCCAGTTTAATCTCGGCGGGGTCCAGGATAGACGGATCGACGGATAGACGGATCGACGGATAGACGGATCGACGGATAGATGGATGGACGCCGGTGCTGAGTATACGATCCACAAGGAAGAGAGCTGGGAAAAAAAAAGCTCTGGGGAGGATTTTAAAAAGAGGAAGTGAAGCTTTGGGGACGGTTGGCGGGAGCCTCAGGGCGTCTGGGACTGAAGAAATAAAGTCTCTGCTCAGTCCTCTCCAGATTCAGTCCCTTGCTGTCTCTCTCCTTTTTAAAAATTTCTAGCGTGTCTTGTCTTTTTTCTCACACTTGATATGGAGATCGTGGAGGCTGCGGGGAAACTTTTAGATGGGACATGTCCACATTGGAAAGACAAATATGGAAAGAGTTTGTTGTCGCTAAATAAGAGTGTGAAAAATGAATATTCGTGGCAGAGAAAAGGGGCTCTTTTTTCCGCACTTTCTTGCTTCAGAAGCTGCTTCGACAGGCCTCTCCGAGAAGACGGATCTGGTTTGTGGACGAGTCGGTGAAAACGCAGGACGGGGACAGAAACAGACTCAATTACAGCCGGACTGAGATAATGGTGTGTATCGGTGGCACCTGCTCTGCCTCCTCTTTCTCTTCCTGTCTGCTTTTCCACCTGACTGCCAAGATTAAGGCATATAATCAAATCCTCTTAATTGGCCCTGATCGTGGCAACCAGCCAAGAGTCTCTCTCTCTTTCTCGCTGTACTTCCCTTCCTCGCTCGCCCACGCAGCAGCGCGAGGAATGACAATGAGTCCCGGACGGTCAAGACTCGGGGCTCCTACAGTCGACTCTACCTGCTGACTCACAACTAGTCGTTATCTTTGCTGTCGACTGCCGCCCCGATCTCGCCATATCCTCCCTCTGCCCCGCCCTCTGCTCCGCCCTCCAATCGATTTCCAAGAATAACTGACGGGATCTTTTTTTTCCGTCTCTCCTTTTGGCGCCTTTTTTTTCGATCCCTCGCCTCCTTTCTTTTTTTTCTTTTTCTCTCTTTGTGTTTAATCTCTCCTGCTCTTCCTGCGTCTAATCCCCATCTAGATCTGCTGTTGCTAATTGGTTTCAGGTGTCTCTGGCGGCGGCGGCGGCGGCGGCAGCAAGATGGAGAGCCGGGGAGGCAGGAGGGGGTGGCAAAGGGAAGATTTCACGCCGCCGTCGCCATTAATTAAAAAGATGATTACTCAGAATACAAAGATTAAAGACGAAAATAGGAAGTGCCGGGGCCGATAATAACCTGGTAGCACTTTATAACTCCTCGCTCAGCTTATCGAGTGTGTGTCTTCGGTTGAATGAATGTGTGTGTGCGTTCATGCATCCAGCTTGTTAAAAATGGCCGCGCTCAGAGGAAAAGTTTCTGGGAGGTTTCTGCGGGTCGGCGTGGCTACATGGCAGCCGCATGTCACCTCCTGTGAGCAGACATCTTGCAAAATCTTGTAAAAAAAAAAAGAAAAAAGGTAAAAAGTCGTCTTTTTAGTTCAGTTTTTCCAGATTACATTACATCCACTGTGTCAAGGTTTGTTCCAGTTTTTGTTTTCAGGATCCAGGAAAAGAGAAATCCTTGTTTTTCAAAGTCAGACAGACTCCCACGCTCCTCTGTGACTCGCAAACCAAGTCCATTAAAAACACCCAGAATCCTTTTCTTCTCTTGTGTCTCGCTCCTTGGTGTCCCTCACTGCAGCAGCTGGGGACCGCAGAGGCTTTGAGCAGATGTGGTTGCCATGGCACCTCGAAGGAAGATGATTGGTTGCTTGGGTCAGCAGGCGTCTGATGGGTGGTTAAGGGGGTCGGTCAGCGAAGTCAACCCGAGGGCTCACACCTGTGGCATTATGGGATTGATGCACATCACAATGAGGAGGATCTGATGAGACCTGCAATGACAAGAAAACAGTTTTTGTTTGTTTCGGTGTAAATGTGATTAACACGACACTAATCTTCTGTAAAAACCTTGTAACTCTGACTGGAGAGATGTTTGAACTTTGAAGGAAAAATCTTTCGTTTTTCTTTTTGTTACAAAGACTTAAATAATGATATGTGATATTTGATGTGTTTAATAAGACAGAATGGAAGAAATTCAGAGAAGATGTCATTGCTATGAGTAGTTTTCTTTTCTTTTCTTTTTTGCAAAATCAAAATCAGGGTATTGCCAAATCATTGCATGGATACTGACATTAACTTGAAAAAAATATTCACAATATTGTGAGATAAAAAAAAGTCAAATGTGTCCAAAAGTAAATGCAGCAGTATGATTGAACTTTTTTTAAATTGAAGATAAAGAAAAGAAATGTGTTTTTTTATTAATTGAAATTAAAAAAATATATTTTTTTTTCTGATTTAAAAAAATATATCCATATATTCAGTTTTTATCATTGCATGAGTTATGCAAAGAACCAAATAGATGTGAATTCATGATCGGGGGTGCAATGAACGCGATGCAATAGACATGCGTTTTGCCTTGAAATTTTCCAATCCTTTATTTTACAGTTTCATGTTCCTTTCAACTGTTCAGGAGTCCTGTCAACTTACTGCTTATGAAAACTTAACATTATTCTTATTTCACATTGCTGCAAGTTAGTGTTGTGGCTAATTTTATAACACATCTGTCCGGTTCACCGCTGGTTTAGCTTTATTTGTGACCATTAGCAGACGTTTCTCCCTAATCCTTTTATGAATATGTATTTTCAACTTTATCAGTGTCAAAAGTATTGTTGTGATCCATGTTATCGTTGGTCAACTCCACATGTCACTTTGTCACACATGAATTCATCTAAAGGTTGCTTGAATGTCATTTTTCAGTTTGTGGAAACCAGATATTTAGGAGATACGAGGTTTCCATCTGACCTGATTCGGCTCTTTCTGTATTCATCAGCAGTCACTCTGCATAAAAGCCTGTTTAAAATGTTTGTTTCCACACAAGTGAAGAGATTAAAAAGTGATAAATTAGAGGGCAGAAAAAAAGCAGAGAGAGAGAAGTGATGCAGATAACTCAGTTATTCAGTCGAGATAAAGACGACAACAAAGAGGATTATGGAAATCACAACTTCTTCAAGCCAAAAAAACCCTACACATCAAAAAATGAAATTAAGTCGACAAGTGCCGACATGACTGGGGTTGATAAAAGCATCTAAATGACAAGAGGAAGAACATGGAGAGAGAGAAGGCGCGTAAATCCAAAATGAAGAGGAAGTCTCAGGAGGAGTGGGAGGAGAACAAGGGTTTTGTGGAAAAGAGCAACGTGGGAGAGCAAACACATGTTCGTGGTGTTGAATCGGGAAAATAACTGAAGAAAAGAAAATGAAGAGTGGGAGGAAAGATTCAAAAAACCATTTGTTTGTAACTGTGAGCTGCTTCCTGTAATGCAAACTAATGTGGGCTGCAGATGACGGTAATGTCTACATGAGGAATAACTCTGCTATTTTTTTAATATTTTCACCATAAGATTCAACTCATGTCATTCCCAGTGGCACTGATGTCTTTTCCACTGCATGATACCGGCTCTACTCTCCCCTTCTTTACTCGCCTTTGGTATCGGGCACTTTGCTGGGGGGGGCATTTTCCATTAGAAGATAGCACCGCCTCAGTGTAGCTGGTCGTACAATAACTTGGCTGTTTAAAAATGGCGGGCGTGGGTTTGCGCTGTTCAGGGTATTCTGTTAGTGCCGTGCGTTGATGACGCAGTGCCGATTCTCTCTGACCAGTCCATGGTCTGCAGTGTTTCCACATCACCTTTTACTACCTCATAGTAGCCGGTCATCTTTTTTGGAACCTCAGGAGAGCAGGTACCAAAAAAGGTGGCACCAGGTAGGTACTTTTTCCTCATGGAAAACCCGAAAAGGCGAGTAGAGTAGAGCCGTTGCCATGTAGAGGAAACGCGCCTTTTGTAGGATTTTTAAAAGGACGGGATATTTTATGATGTAGAAGATAAAATTAGATTTAGTTTCTGCTAAATCCTTGTGTCTTTAGACAAAGTTTGGGTTCAAGATCTGGACTTCCAAGATATTCAAATATAGTAAGTTAATGGCTGAAACAAAGGTTTGTGATGTAGATGTCGAGGTTGAGAAATGAGGTGAGGTCAATCCAGCTGCAATACAGCTGTAAGAGCCACTTAATCACAGATTTTTTACTTAATGTTGGTTTTGATATTAATACGTTTTTAAAACTGTTTCTGTACATTTGAATGTTGTACAGTAGTAGACTAAACTGAAGTTCTGTATAAATTTACATTACTTATTATAGTATTTAAGTGCTACAGCTGTGGCGCCCTTAGGCAGTTTGGTACGCTTTAAAAAAGAGATGAAGTCATGCTAGAATGTGTAAAGAATGTGTAGGTGTGGATCGCTAAAAGTTTGTTGACCATGCTTTATCCTATAGGAACGTGTTGTACTGTTTTTGCGTGATATACATCAAGTCAGTAGTGGACCAGATGAGATGTGATTTTTAAGGACCTTGCTTTATTTTTTTATATTCCAATATAAACCTTGTTTAAGTTTTTTTTTTGTCTTGCCTTACATGAGTACTTGGTTTTTACAAAATGGAGCTGGAACACAGGTCAAAATCGAGGCACCTTGCAGACAGAGAGGCCTAGGAATTATGGCATGTTGAAACAGCCGATTTAACTGCGATGTGATAGGTAAAACAAACGTAGGCTGGGGGCGTAAAGTGGGTCGATCAGTGGCTCCTTCCCTACTTCCTGTCCCATACTTTCAGCCTACTTGCTCAGAACACACCCATGTTTGAACTCATGCGCACACAGACCCGAAAGGTGAAAGCAAAACCAGCCACCTCAATATTGTTGCAACTATCTAAGGAAAACCACTCAGTCCCTGCAGCCCATTTTTTCCCTGCTACTGACAGGACACCTCAAACTTTGAACATGACCAATAGGCGCCATCTTGACATCCAGTATCTAGGTATTTTCATAAATCTATGGTACATAGACACAAGTCTAAACTAAAGATGGTTATTTTCCTTTTGCCTTTCCTCCTTTTAAAACTTTACCCTTAATTTGGTGTTTACTGTCAGCACAGAAGATCATTCCAATGTTACAATGTGAGATTTCCCTTGAATACGTTTTTTTTTCTTTAAATTTAGTGAGTGAACAATGTCAGGGTTTCATTGCTATATAACAAAAGTGTAACATTATTTGTTGACTAATAGCAGATTCATGGGTTACCATCCTCTATGAGTTTGACAGCAAGATCCAAATGTTGCTTTCTTAGCAAATAGACTTTGTTCATTTCGACTGCAGAAGTTCTGGTATGATACCTGAATTTCTAAATTCCATACAGTACCTTAAAAAATTACAATATCTGATACCATTTTCTAGAGGAGTGCAACACATAAACAAGCAAGCACAAAGTAAAGGTCCCTCAGGTCAGACATTTACAGTGCCAACTAAGGAGGCATAATTTGCGTGCGATATTTTAAATTATAATATTGAACCTATCAAACTTTTGACTCCCCAATATCAGCTGTCATTTCTCTCTTGGTAGTTCTTTTTTGAAAGTCACATCAATAAAGACTCAGAGCTGAGCTGAAAAGAAAAAGGACAAAATATTTTGGTCAATTTCAGAATCCTTTCAAGCTGCACTTCAGGTTCACTTAACGGAGGAATTTGTCTTTCAGGGTGAGAATCAGCTCAAATGTTTTGCCCTTCAGTGATACAGCACATAGCAGTGGCAGTAAAATTTCTGTTATGTGTATAAAATCCATAAAGAATGTCTCACAGTCGTGACAGCAGAAGTCAATGACAGTAAAAGCCCGCTGAACCAGACAAACACTGGTACATCACTCTGGCCTTGTTTAGTCCACATATCAGCATTTTTAAAAAAAAAAAAACCAAAAAAAAAAAAACAGCAGCTGTACAATATTGGAGTAAACACAGTGGACATACATTGAGACTCTGATTTTTTCTTTCTTTTTTTTTTTTTTTTTTTGACGCATGCAGGTGTATTTTCCATTTAGGCTGAACCAGTAAGTGATTTAAATGGGGATGCTAATTAATATGCATCTCCTTGTTTTACCAACTCATTCCATGTCCCCCTGGGATCAATATAAGGCTGACTGTGTCCCTGGTGCACCCCAAGACACCGTCAGATCTGGACCAACATGATCTCACAGAAATAAATTAAATAACCACAACTTCTTAAAATTTGCGTTGCTTGGTGGCAGCATGGTTGAATTTAGGCACCAAAACTACTTGGTTTGTTATGTACGGGATGGCACGGTTGGATTATGCATCAAAATTACTTAGGTTTGGGAACAGATCATACTTATAGCTAAAATAACTGCATTCAGCTACAGAAAGAGTAGTACAGTTGGGTTAAGGTACAAAAATTACTTGCTTATGATTAAAATAACTATGTTTGTCACATACAGGGTGGCACGATTGGGTTGAACTACCAAAATTACATTGATAGGTTTAGAAAAAGATTGTGTACCCAATGAAAATGACTACATTTGTTGCATATAAGGAAAATTGAAGGGTAAAATCAAGGTTTGGGAGGTAATAAACATCAACTCATCAAATATTCATCTAAATATTGTGCTTTAGGTATCCTTATGCATCAGCACATGCTGTCCATGTTCGAGGATGCCGCAACCAATGAGAATGAATGTTAACAAAAGCAAATTGTTAGGATTAAGCAACGAAAGCATGTGGTTATGTTTAAGCAACAAAAGCACATGGCAATCAATGCCAGGACATCAACAAAAGCACACGGTTATAATTAGGCTAACAAGGCACAGGTGGTAAGGTTTAGGGGAAAAAAAATCAAGGATCGTTTTTATTCATTGGGGGAGCAAACAGCAGACTCCCAGGTAAAAGTCCAAGGTTTGTTGGATGCATCCACCATCCCTCCTAAATGCCCCACAGGGACCTTGCAGCTTCTTATATTGCATAGTTACCAGCAGCGATTCAATCTGGCTTCGTTTAGCGGCGTATCATACGGCCGTAACAGGTTCTTATCTGCAGAGTTATCAACTGAAGCTGCCTGCCCATGTATCACACTGCCATGCCGTTTGTCTGACCTGTGGCATAACACAGTGAAATGCTCCATCCGACGCATTACAAACTGATGGCGCCTGGAGGCTGATCATATTGTCGCAAAAAGTGGCTTTTGCCATCAGATTCTTACAATCCTACAACAAAATCACAAGCAAAGTAGAGGTACTGGATGACTTTGCAAAGAAAAAGGGCTTTGATAATGCGTACAGACTAACATGCACTGCATTAGAAAATCCATTCAAATATAAATAGAAACATTTCATCACTTGGTACGAAAGGAAAGCAGGTAGGCATGAAAAGAGAAGACTGAAGGTTGACTTTTGATTGTTACTACTTGAGCTGAAGCTCTCTACATAAAGAGGCACACAACATCTGATGGGCTCCAATCATATCCAGCCAATAGGTGGTGCTCGTATTGAGAGCCGAGCCCTCAAGGACAAAACAGTTTGTGTTTTGTGTACATTGTGCCAGCAGGCTGGTGTGCTGAAGAAGGACTCGCTTTCATGTCTCCATAAATATGATTGTTGCCATGACATTAAAACAACAGTGTCCTTCAACAAGCAAGTGCGCACTGGTGGGGGGTTACAGAGTGGGTGTTTTCTTAAAGCAAGATAGAGAGAGAGTGGATTTCGATGATTTTGTTCGTTCGATGCAACTCTGGAGACAAAAAAAAAGGCATTTGTAGTTCATTAACTGCAGTTTTTGCTCCCTTTGTTTACAGCTCTGTGGCATACTCACATGTCGGTACATTACAATGCATCACCAATTTCCAAAGCTGCTAGCAGTTCTTATTTGCATTGTAACATGTATTACTAATCTACTGTTTTAAGTAATTTCTAAATGTCTTCATAGACATAATTAAGTGACTTAACAGAATGTGAGCAAACCCAATTGTCAGAAAATATGTTGCCTTTTTATGTTTCTGCCTACGTTTCATTTGTATGCTTGTATTTCACGGATACATTGCAATGGTAAATATGCTGTTAGGTATAGGCACAAAAACCAATAAAAAAAACTATGTCTAATTAAAATGATCTTTTTGTGCCTCTTTCCAGGCAGGAAACATGGTGATAAAAAAACCTTTTCATAATAAAAAAAACCAAAACAAAGCAGTTTTGTTGTGTGTTGGTCTCAGCAGTGGTTTGCAGCTTTGCAGGTTTAGCCCAGGTGTCACACCATCCACCAAGTGTTTCCTAAATGTGATGTGATAGTTTAATGCACCATTTGGTTTGTAATACATACCAAACTGCAAGCCTTTCGCTGAACAGTTCAATAGGATACATATCATTTCATCCCTTGTAGGGATCACTGCCCTCCAAATAAAGGCTTGTTGGAGAAAGAGCTAAGATTCAGTGTTTAAAAAAAGGGAAAAGAATCTGCACACTGATTTTTGCAAAAATGTATTTAAACATAAATAGAACTCGTGTTTTCTAAAAGTGCACATAGACCTTTTGCATCATGATCACTGGAAGAAGATCCCTCTTGTGGGTTATATGGTCTAAGACACACATGGAAAACTATCTGCTGCAGCAACATAAAACCAGCTGATGTCTCGTCTTTAGTGTATAGTTTTAAGGGTAGGGTATGTGGCATAAATGACACCGAACAAAATTTTTTCTCTCGGTACAATAAATAACTGTGCAGAAATCATGAATAAAACTTCAAAATGTTATTGATTGAGGTGAATAGGTGAGTGTGAATTTTGTGTGTTGACATCCACCAGAGAAACTGAAGTATGAATGATAATTAGCGTACAATTTCAGCTTTGAAAACATTTAGTCATTGCACTGTTTGAAATGATTGTGATTACTGCGATGTAATATCAGAGCGCAAACTCTGCTCTGAAGTGCAACCTGCACTGGAATCATCATTAATACTCAAAGAGCAAGGCTGACGAGCTGAGCTGTTTAACAAAAAGGAAGCAAATACTTCTGTCTTAAAATCTGTATTACAGTGACGTGACTCACACAGGCAGCCCCGTGCACAGAAGCAAATGCGCTTTTTTTATTGCTGCAGAGTAACTTATTGCATAATATCACCTGTAGCGTTTGCTGTGCTGTATGACAGCTACAGGAAATAACTGGAAATGTCAAGCGGAGTGCTGCTTTTCAGGACGCAGCCTGCAGACACACTTCCATTTCAAAATGAAAGAACATTCCTCAACCTCGTCTAATATTTTGTGACTCGCATTGAAGGTTGTGGGGCTGAGAGCTCTGCAGATATGTGCAGAAAGTCAGCACTTAAGACTTGTGATGATGACTTCATAGTGAAGTTCACGTTTGCATTGAGAACACAGTTTTTCTGTAGGCTAAGTGTAAGTTAGCATCGCCCTTGTCCCTTCTCAAAAAGTGTATGAGATTTTTCAGTTGGATTTTGGTAACTGTGGAAAATAAGGTCTATGGCAAACAAAGGTTTATGATAGCAACATAATCCTTACAAATTAATACTGCTTTTAT
Organism: Plectropomus leopardus; assembly: GCF_008729295.1. NCBI lineage: Eukaryota > Metazoa > Chordata > Actinopteri > Perciformes > Serranidae > Plectropomus > Plectropomus leopardus. The sequence continues at coordinate 879,376 of NC_056480.1, read as the reverse complement.
GATTTTTCAAAACCTAAATGCAATTAGCAGAAGTTAAAAGCTAATGTTAGGCATGAATAAACTACACTATGGACGCATGACTTAACATCACTACCACAATAAGGCTGTAAAGCCATGTTTGGTGTAACGACATTCTGAAGTCTTATTTAGCCACTTGTTATTAGCAACCACCTTTTTTAAGACACATAAAAGCTTCAAAGTTTGCAAGTATTTACGCTTGTATTAACCACAGACCTTTATTCAGATTTCTAACCAAACTGTATTTACCGTTGACATTGAGATGAGGGAACCAGAGGTGCTAAAATGCTAACCATATCCGGGTTTAGGACAAATAAAGTATAAATGGATAAATGGATAAATGGAGCACTCTATAAGCTCCTTTTCAAATTAAGTTATTGGAAGACCAAATCACAAAGGCACTTTAGTCTGGAGCCTTTCAGTTGCAATTCCTTCTTACTGACAATAAAACAAAATGCCGCTGGACTTAATTAAATCGTCCAACAACCAATCAGAGCACTGAAATATGACATAGAGCTTAGCAACGGACAAATTTAGTTTATAACAACAGCATGCAGAGACTTCAACAAAAAGTTTCATATCAGCTCGATAGCAATAGCAAAGATTCATTCGTGTAGATTCATCAGCCTAATTGGACATCAGTCTCAAAGTCATCAGCCATCACCACCACCGGAGTCTGGACTCCATCGGGGATTTATCTCACCGCTGCTCAGATGCTGCTCGATTACAAATCTCCCTCGAGAGTCCAAGTGCTAAACACTTTCTGTCAAATCCTATTCATCACATCATATGTTAATCTGTACACCTGCAATCTGTATTGAACACCCATTTTTATGTCATTCACCTTGATTTAAAATATTTTAGGAACTTTGCAAAAAATCTTACACCCCATGCAGTACTTCAAAGTACCCCTAGGGGTGCTACATCCCCATTTAAGAAACATTGTCAGAAGTACTGGACAAATCCAAAGTGTAACCTGATAAGTGGAGCTATATGCAAAGTTAAGGAATCACCAACGTATTAGGATATTTCATCAGGGAACCATGAATGTCAGTCCATCCAACAAATGTTGACATTTGTCAGTCTGAACTAAAGTGGTAGACAGACAAACAGATGCATGCTGCCTGCTGAAAGCCCCTTCAGCTTTAAATAATAAAAAAAGGTTTATCTTTGTTTCTTATATGAGCCACCAGTTCTCTGCTGCTGCTGCTGTTGCTGCATTATGTTTATGTGATGTAACAAACAGGCTGCCAAACGTATCAAGCAGCTCTCTGCAGTGTCTCAGCCCAAGGTCACCTGTCAACAACGTCCGGGGTACTGTAACACTTTCCACTAACACTGTCCCGGTTACATAATGCCATCAGAACACAAGGAGTGCTGCAGTGCCGCCATGACAGGTGGGGAGGACTTTGTTGGCTCGATGGTCAAGTAGAGCTCCTCTTTGGTTGCACATCATGAGGGCTTCAGGCAACTTTTAACTCTTTTAACACACAACACAGCAGCCTGTTTTCCTGACATTGTGGGGACATGCCCCTGTAGTCAGTGATATTTTGGCCTTGGATGTGAGGACAAAAGTCATGTCCCCACATTGCAATACAACGTCCTCGCAAGTCTCAAAAACTTGTTTTTTGGATGTTTGTATCGAACATATGGACATGTTCACAGCGTCCTCATCAAAATATATGGTATTTGGTATTGGATGAGCTGGGAGTGAACCCCATTGTTCCTGCTGAATATACTAAGGCTACGTTTAGATAAGAACGGCCCGACTGAAAACAGAACTTTCCTTCGTGTTTTTTATAATAATCTGCCTTTATATAATAACATTGTGAAACAACCGAAAAGCTATGTTATGCATGCCAGGCCAGAAATTGGCTGTGCAACTTTCACAGGATTACAAGATTACACAATGAAACCCGGTGTCAAAGGTTTGCATTTTCAGGCCCCTAAAATGCCGTTGTCGTGTGAACTAAAGGCCGAACCACAACAAAAGTGAACATTTCATGCAAAAACGGTTGCTGTGTAGAAGGCCCATATGAATCTGTTTTTATTACAAATTTGACATGGATAATATGTACAATTAAAAAGAAATGATATAAACACTTCAATCAATGTATCAAACCGCTATTGACTTTTATGCCAGAGCAGCTAGAGTCTCTTTGTAGCCTGGCTGAAAGTGGCATGTCTTTAAAGTAAGCATCTTTAAAGCCAGCATTGCTGACCTGTGGTCTGTGCAGATGAATGCATGGAGTGAATATCTAATGCCGTTGCAGGACTGTGTGTTCAAACTCCTCAGAGCTACTTGAGCCAGAGGGGCTCAGATAGCTGCTAAGAGTCCACTTTAGTCTCAGAAAGTCGCAGGTTTGCAGGGTGACTGACTCTGAGAGCTCAACCTCTTGGGTCTAAATGTTAGTTTTGCTCAAATACTCGTCTGTAGGAGTGCTGTGATGCATCATTAGAGCAGCAGCAATGAAAGGTGGATTGAACATTTTTCCGACATTCTTGAAATGTCACAGTTCTACAGATCTTTAAAAGCACTCTCGTCTAAATGTTATTATATTTAAAGCTCTGGCATGTGGGAGTGTTTTGACATATACAGCATGCATTAAATTAAATGGAGAGTGAACCGTGTACTTCTTTAGACTCCTTGATATAGTACGTGCAGTCCCTGCAGTTATAAAATGTCACATGCTGTTGTTAAGTATCTTGGAGTACATTGTTTTATGTTCTGACCTGTTGAATTAGAAATGTTTCAGTGAGACTGAATAAGTTTGTTTCCAGTTTGAGCAAATCGACATTAGCAAACATTAAGCTCATGTTGTGCCCTATTTAAACTTTTCTGTTCTGCTCGTCCTGCTCCGTCTGGCTCTGATCATCTGAGACACGAACCATCTGTGACCGAAAACCTTCACTCTGAAATCTAATGTCCTGACCAAATGACGTCCCCTGTGAGTGTGATTTGTCACAGTTAGTGAACCGGAGTAAAATTTGGTTTCGCTCTAATTTTGTTGCGTTTTGCAGCGCTCACACAGACATGCTTCATACTTTAAACTCTTTGAGGTCTTTGGTTTGGCACTTCTTGGTACTGATTAAATTTTTTCTGGGTCACATTAAGGAAAGAAAGGAAATCTACACACATATTTAATCTCTCAGGAACTAGGTTTATATGAACACTAATATTCCACTATTGTGCTGAATATGACAATATTCTGAATTTGATGTCATGTAAACAGTATAATCTGTTTGCATATTCCGAACTTGGCTGAATTTGGCCTTTTCCTGTCTAATAAAGACATAAGATATGCTGATCTTCTGCTTTTCAGAGAATTATTTGGACTTGTTAACAGCTCCCTCAGCATTTCTGTGCTCCTCACCTCTATTTCTAAGGCTACAGAGGAAACCCATTTGGGTTGCTCATATCCGCAATTGTACTTTTTCGGTCCCTACCCAAAGCTAATGGCCATAGGTGAGGGTTGGGACATAGCTGGATCTGTATATCTAGAGCTTAACCTTCTGGCTCAGCTCCCTCTTTACTACAACAGTCCACACCTGTATCACTTCAGATGCTGCATCGAACCGCCAATCGATCTCATGCTCTATTTTGCCCTCACTTATGAACAAGACCCCAACATACTTGAACTCCTTTGCCTGGGGCATTAACCCTCTTCCAACCCAGAGGTGCCACTGTTTTCTGGCAAAGAACCATGGCCTCATACTTGGAGGTCCTGACTTTCATCCCAAACTCTCCACATTCCTCTGAAAACTGCCCCGGTGCATGCTGGAGTCAACAGAATCACATCATCTGCAAAGGGCAGAGATGCAATTCTGCATTCATTCCACCAATACCTATCTCAAAATGACAAACATGTTTGGGCATGTTAATTTGAGTATGCACAGCTGCCCATAAACGGGGATATTAATGGAACTTTCATTTTCATTAGCCATGTAAATTTCAAAATTTAGTAAAAATATTGTCTTTTTTAGAATAAGGGCAAAACACTAATTATTTTGTTCAGTCATTGCCACATGAATGCCTTTGAAAGTCATGAAGCTCATCCAAGACTTGAAATGTTTTCCACTGAGACACTTAAAGTTTTTTCCTACATCTAAGCATTGAGCATGTTCAGACAAATACTGAATCATTCCCCACGGCTACTAATGAGGATACACTTATTCTAATTTGACTGCAAACTGTGATTGCTGGCTTTACATTGTAGTTGTGAAAGCAAATAGAAACAGAGCCAAACTCCCGCTGCAGACGAAATGTGGTCAGAAAGTTTCTTTCAGTCTGAAGCAATAAATGTGGGCAAGAGTAACAGATAAGAAAAAAAAATTCCACAGGCATTTTTCAGGCTACTATGAATATGCCTATTCTGGTTTCAGATTTCTAAATTGCTGCCCACATTTCAGATCATTTCAGCACTGTCTGGCATCCTCTGCTACAGAGCAGAACGTCTTCTTTAGAGCCAGAAAGCAGCTGTACAAGTATGTTAAAGGTTGAATAATAATGGCATTTTGGAGAGTTAACAGCTGACACATAAATATTCCTGAAACATCTAAAGTAGACGCAGAGGGTCACTGACAGAGCGGCACCATGTGGTGAGTTGGGATGAGAACGTGTTGGTAAGCACTGCAGTATTGGCTCTGAGTGTAGAACTCAGATTTTTCAGTCAATATAGCACACAATTAGGAAATAATTGCCTCAATTGACTACATTTATCATCAACTCTGACTGGACATCTGTATAAAAGGTGGAACATTTTCCATTCAAATATCACCTTTTTTTCCCCACCTGTTCTCCATCTTTGTATGACAGCAGGAAGAGTCACCCGTGTTGAAATGATTTTCCTCCATTCAATAAAAAAAAAACCATTGAACTCCAGACTCTTTGTTCAACTATTGGTCTTTGTGATTTCATTTCATCCATCCAGTTTCACTGAAAGCCTCTGATTAAAAGGGATCATTTTATCTCCCTCTGAGCCGTCAATCATCCCCCCCACATTTGCATCGTAAAAAGGCCGCCCACATGTGCTGTAATTTCTAACATTAAAGTGCATGGCCTGACACGCCTCCCTCCACCTTACATAAACGGCTCATTCTCAGCCGTCAACGGCAGCCATATCTGTTGTGCGAATGGCTTTTCAAACAGCAGTGATCGAGTTTCTAACTGATGTCATCTGGCGTGTGAGACATGATGAATGCCGCTCCCTATACAAGCCGAGCGGAGGATGGACTGAGGGGCGAGAGGTGATATATGGCTGCTGGCATCCTTTTGGTTAATAAACTCAAGTCACATGGAGACAAAAGGGGCGCGGGACAGAGTTCTGAGCTCCTGATATCATCTGACGCCATCTGGGGAGTATTTACAGCTCCATCAGTCAATGGCATTCTTTTTAAATCAGTTTTGTCTGTGTTTTATCACTTTCCTCTTCCGTTAGCTCTCTCTGTGTTGCAGGGATCCTTTCACTCGAGGACACACTCGTTATCATTCTCCATGTCCCTGGTCCTCCCTCCCTCTCAGCGCCTCTCTATTTGTCTCTTTCTCTCTGCCTTTGCGTCTCCTTCGCTCAGGTCATCAGTACATCCTCATACAAGAGAAGACAAAAGAGCTCGCTATGGATACGCTGAGTATGTAAATATGTGTGTTTCCTCTCAAAGGATGCACATTTTACATCTTTACTTTTGATCGATTGCTGATCGTTAGGTAGCTTAGGTTTGATGTTACCTAATTGAATAAGTGCTGGCAAAAAAAAAGATTTTTTGAGTTTGGTACATCCAGTTGCACAAGTACGTACAGCTTCCAGGAAAAAAGGATGACTCACCCTCTGAGCTTAATTTATCCTTGTACTTACATGTTTTTTCAGTTAATTCACACCCTTCGTCTATATGACCACATGCCTCCAAGTCAGTGTTAATTTTGTCGACAAAGACTATGATGAAAATCATTCGTCAACAACCTTTTTTTCCATGACCAAAATGAGACAACGTCAGGCTAAAAATACATCTTACTAATGAAAAATACTATGCAATCAATGTTTTCGTTTACAAGACAGGACAAAGCAAAAATGTTAATGGTGGACTAACTGAGCAACGTTGTTTTTCTGCTTCTTCACAGTGACATCCGTAAGTCAGAGTTCACAATGAACCTGGGTACAATTCTGTGCTTGTCTCAAATTAGTAATTTGTGGTTTTTGAGGCCATAATTAAAGAGATTTTGAGGTTTTTTGGGTTTTTTTTAAAAAAAAAAATTTATATTAGTCCTGAATTTTCTTCAAATAAAATGTTTTGAGTTTCTGTCAACTTAAACTAGACTAAAATTAATGCTGCCTCCAGTGGACCACTTCAAATTTTGTTCTTGTCTACGTGACTTAAGCTCAAGTCAGACAGTTATTATGAGCACACTCTCACTAGCTGCTCATTAGTCATGTTAACTGTTGTCTCAGTACAGTCAGAGATAGAATTTGGGTGGTCAGATAGGGCGACTAAAAAATCTTGGGGTGGTACACCAAAACTAAATTTTAGGGCATTGCTTTCACCATTGAAGGCTACAGGTTAGTTGAACACTGCAGATACAAGAGTTAAGCAACGACATACTGTAGAAGCGCCACTGTGACTCGGTGGTTGTTAACACTTGTATTTGCGTGCAGACTTGTGGTGGTTTCGTGTCTCTCTGTGGTGGTTTTGGTTATTTTGTACCTTTTTTGTGTGTCTTTGCAGTGATATCGTGGCTCCTTGTGCTGGTTCTGCAACTCTTTGAGGTGGTTTTATGTCTTTGGTTGTTTTGTGCCTTTTTGTGTTTCGTGATTGTTCTGTGTCCTTTTGTGGTGGTTTTGCAACCCCTTGTGGTGGTTTTTGAGTCTTATTACAATAGTTTTGTGACTGTGCTGTGGTTTTATGTCTATTTTTTGGTTGTTTTTTGTCTTTGCTCTGGTTCTGTGACTCTTTGTTGTGAATTTGCAACTCTTTGTGGTGGTCTTGTGTATTTTTGTATTGGTTTTGCTAACTTTGTATCTTAACAGTGATTTTGCGATGTCTTGTGCTGGTTCTGTAACCTTTTGTGGTGGTTTTGTGACTTTGCACTGTTTTTATCATTTTATCATTTCATGTCTTTTTCTGGTGGTTTTGCAACTCTGTGGTGGTTTTATGTCTGGTCTTAGTCGTCTCATGTCTGTTGTGGTTTTGGTTCTCTTTGTGGTGAGTTTGTGTCTGTTGTTGGTTGTCTTGTGTCTCTTTGTTGTGATTTTGTCATCCTTAGAGGTGACTTTGAGACTTGTTGTGGTGGGTTTGTGTCAGTTCTCAGTTGTTTTGTTTCTCTTTGTGGTTATTTTGAGTCTATTTGTGGTGGTTTTGTGTTTGTTCATGGTGATTGTATGTCTCTTTTTTTGGTAGTTTTGTGTCTCTCTGTAGGCGTATTGTGTGTCTTTGCATCTAATTGTGCTTTCCTCAAGTCAAATTCAAATGCTTTTGAAAGAGATTGGCATTGGATCAGTGGTGAGCATCATCCAAAGTAATCTAACGTTAAAAAATCTCATGTTGACTGTGAATACAGCTGGAGCTCCACAGCCTTCGTCTCTTTTATATTCTTATTTTAAGCTATTTACTTTTGTGCTGCCTGCCTGCTTTGAGACCTTTTTTGCTTGGCATGTACAAATCCCAGAAATTTGCAATCTTTCCCACCATATCACATCCTCATCACTTCCCACATCAATATTCCCCATGGGCTCAGGTAGAAAATCAAAGGCATGATTGTTTTGATGTGTGTCAAACACCATCAGTTAGCGTTTAAAGGAAATTATTGACATCAAAATGTGCACAATCAATCTTAGTGAAATTAACTAAAAAGTCGATGTGAAACATAACAGAGCACACTGCAGTATTTACACTTTGTCTTTGATCTCAGCAGTGGAGAGTTTCAATCATTCTGTTTTCTGTAAGAGTCAAATGAACCATAGGAGAATTGATCATTTTAATCATTAAACTTGATCTACATGAATGTGAGTGACGAATAATCGATCATCTCTTTACTGTGCACATCACTACTTCTCTCTGCTGCTCAGGTGAAACAAACAAACACGCTGCTGTACTTCTGTGTAACAGATTCCTGGTGGTTGAGTCATGGTGCATTTGGGTGTGAAAAGGTGCTGCAGGTGTGTGTGTGTGTGTGTGTGTGTGTGTGTGTGTGTGTGTGTGTGTAGGTTGCAGCAAACGTTTCTGTTTGAAGCATTACGAAATACACTGAACAGTTTTCTTTGCATTGCATCGCCTGCAGCGTGTCACTGAATACACACACACTCATAAATGCACACATTAAATATTACATACATGCACCTACAGATATGTAGGCAGGCACACACATGCACACAGCCACACACACACACACACACACACACACAAACACTTATGCAACCAAACAGCCTGAATACACACAAGAATATACACATATGATCACTGCCAAACATACAAATGCAATCACACACACTCTCATGTTAAGGAAAGATTACACACACACCCCCACACCTGCAGCCTCTCTGCTGACGCCCGTGCAGAACAAACATCGACGCCATCAGCCGGCGCTGTCACCCGCAGTGACAACATCAGGCTAACGCTCTGGAGTAAAGCGTGCATACATTAAACCTGGAAAGACTGGCTCCAGCCACAGACTGATTATCTTTCCACCCACCGCTCCCCCATCTGATCGCTCTGATTCTCATAATAACACGCTCTGTCTCATCAATCACACACAGAAAGGATACACCGCTGTGCACCTGACACGCAACCGGAACGCTGTCAGAATTACACTTTCAGCGCTATCAAAGATCAGAACAATGGTGGGTTTAAGTCTTCGCCGAAGATACATGTGCTCATCATTCAGTGGTGACTAAAAAAAATAACGAGTGTGAGAAGCAAACAAGTGCATTTCCCACCGCTGGCTGTGCTTGAGAAACCATTCAGCTCGGTGGTTTCAGCCCTCGTGGTTTTCCTAAAGTAAGTGCCAGTAAACGGCTGCTGTCTAAAATCTGAATTAGCCCGCCCCACGATGTGGTTTAGTGGCGGCACATCGCTGAGAGGCTATTTGTTAAAGATTGACTTAAGTACACATAATACACATAATCACAGCAAAGAACGTCCTCAAGGGGAGGCCCACTCCAGCTTTTATACACCACTTAAAGACACGTGTGCGGTGGTGGATTCAAACTCGAGGCGTCAATGAAGAAGGAAAAGTAGAGAAAAGAAAATCTCTCGCTTTTGTTACTGAAACTCACCAACAAGCCCAGTCACCAGAATAAAATGTTGGCATCATCGGTTTCTGCAAACTTCGGATGAGTGATATTTTTACGTTTTATATGCATGGTATAAGAGGGGATGGTAGATGGTGTGACACCAAGATGAGATAACTGCCAAACAGCAGACAGCAGCAAACCACTCTTCAAGATCAACAAAAGCAGGTCATTTCAATTGCCCTTTGAGACCTTTCCAGCCATGTTCTTTAGCGACAAAAGCAGCTATTTTTTAGGAAATTTGCATGCCTATTTGTGGCGACAAAAACAGCTTTTTCTTGTTCTTCAGGACATATTCAGGCTTGTATATGGAGACAGAAATGGGTATTTTTTAATGATGGGTCTGGACATTTCTCGCCATGTTTGTGGCAACAAAGGCGTGTATTTTTTAGCAAGAGGTCAGAATATTTCCAGGCATTTATAACAACGAAAGTGGGTATTGTTTAGCAAATGGTTGGGACATTTCCAGTCGAATTTGTAGAGACAAAAGCAAGGATATTTTAATGAGTGGTTGGGACATATTCATGCATTTCTGTAGACAAAAGCAGGTATTTTTTTAGCGAGAGGACGGGACAAGTCCCAGCCACATTTGTAGAAACAAAATAAGGTATTTGTTAGTGAAGGTCTGGGACGTTTCCAGGTGTGTTTGTGACTACAAAAGATGATTACTTTTAGTGAAGGGTAGGGACATTTCTGGCCATCTTTGAGGTGACAAAAGTGGGTATTTTTTAAGCAAGAGGTCAGAACATTTTCAGCCGGGTTTGTAGGACAGAAGCAGGTATTTGTTAATAAGATGTCAGGTCAGGGCTCTTCTTTTAGCTCTGTTTGGGGCACCACCAGATCCTGAGAGAACACATCTGTCAGTTTAGCTATTGACTTATGTTAGCATGTAGCTACATGTAGCAGTGTATTTAATGTGAGTAACGTGCCTGGAGCAGATGACCATATCCATCAGGGACAGCTTGTCTTTAAAGTAGAAAACAATGTTGGGAGTATTCAAAACCGTCTGAATCTTAAAGCTTTTGCTCACAGGGGTTACTCTCACATACGTTTACATCATTATTTGAGACTTTTGTCATATTTAATATGAACACCAGGAACTGTAATATAACAGATATATGGCAGAAAAATGGGAAATCATACATTGGCAGTATTTGCAGACAACCTGAAATGTTTCCCAATCATTTGAGCCAAGAAGTGTTATACCTTTACCTCTTAAGAGTGATTACACTCAATCCATTCAACCACACAATTGCCTCAAAAATCTGACATTTTCTATCCTCCTTTGCATTTAGCATTTTAAGTCCTCACATATTCCTTAATATTGAACACATAAATTGTGAAAATCTCCAAAGTTTGAGTGATTTTAGGCCACAGGTTGGTACGTGAGACCAGGCCTTCAGTCTTCAGTGGTTTGATTCAGCAACAGTATCCCTGCGACACACACCTCAGTCATTTCAGCAGCAGCTATCCGAGCGGACTCTATGGAGACGAACTGGAGCTGATGAAAGACTCGTTAACAATCCGGCTGCTGTTTCTAACTCAACCAAACAATTAATAAACATTTCAGCTGCAAATTGGACCACATGGGACGTTTTAGGATGTGAGCACTTTTCATCTGATGAATAATTTATCATGTGAATGAATCAACTTCCCGCCTGCTTTCTGCACGCTTGTGTGTGTATGCGTGTGTGTGTGTGTGTGAGTGTGTGTGTGACAGCAGCGATCTGGTTCACAGAGTACGCTGATGCTCGGCTGTTAATGCCAGGCTAACTGTAGCATGACTGGCGTTTATCAGGCTGATGCAAACAGGCTGCTGTGTGTGTGTGTGTGTGTGTGTGTGTGTGTGTTTGTGTGTTTCCATTTTTCGTTGAAAGAGTTGAAGGGGCGGATGATGGGTATGTTGGAGGTGGAGGTAGATGTGGAGGTGTGCTGAAGGGGAGGTGATGAGGCAGCGGAGTGATGGATGAAGAGAGGGATGGAGGGATTATCGGGGTTCAACCCCAGACTGTTGATTTTGTGTCAAGCCTGACGCCTCTCAGCTTCAGGCGCCGGAGTGTTGATGACTTCCAGGTTACGACGCACAGATGTGTGTGTGCATGTGTGTGTGTGTGTGTGTGTGTAGTGTCTTGCTTGGCTGCTTGGCTGATGGTGCAAATGAATGATGGTTGCAGGAAAGAAGGGCGAAGGAGGAACAAGAACATGCGAAATGTGGGGAAATAAGAACAGAAGCGAGGAAGGTGAGTGATGGAGGAAGGTGGCATGGAATAGCTGATGGATGGTCGTCTGAAAGCGATGGTAGAGGAGGTGGGAAGGAGAGACGGGAGGAGGGTGACTGATGGTAGAAAATGAACAAATGAGCTCAGACACAGCGAGAGAGAAAAAGAACGAAAATGAGGTGAAAGGACAAGAAACGACATAGCCTTGATTCTGTCTCGCACACTGAGTGTGCAATCTGTCTGGACTAGCGGGGAGTAGGCGCAGCTGCGAGGGGTACTCGGCAGATGTGAAGGCTAGGGACGTGCGTGATGCGTCAGTCCAGCGGACTGCTTAATGCCGGTGCACGGGCTACACTGATGATATCATCGACTGGCGTAGTGACGATTCGGCAGGCTGATGCTTTAATGCCAGGAACTAACTGTTCACGCTTACGGGCGTGGTAGTGTCACGTAGGTTCGTGAATTTGTGCTCAATGTGTCTGAATAGATCTTGCTGTCTGTTGAGGTAGTGTAGTGTCCGATTGTTAGTGCGAGTGTCTACGCTGATGTGTAGGTCTGCAGTGCTTATGCGGGTGATGTATATGCGTCATGTATTGTCAGTGTAGGAAGAACTAGATGCTTGAACAGACTAGTAGCTGCACGAGTGGAGATAGATGCCAGGGCAGGCTAGGGAGATGAGATGGTTTAGAAGATAGAGGTGAGTGAGGAGAAACGGTGACGGTGGTATTCACAGGCAAGAGGGTTACGGGGAGACTCGCCTGAGCGGAGTGGAGAGGTTGTTGTCTGAGGGTGCGGAATGCGAGGGACTTACTCGACCGTAGCTCAGTCCTACACATCCAGACTGCATTTGACGCTTCTGTAGAGAGTAGCAATGACTGCACTTCCGCACGTCTAGTCAAACGCTACGTCAGCAGAACGTCTGCTGTGCGTGCTGCTAGCATGGATTGGAGCTGTATGCTCAGGTGTAACGACGATCGTCATCTATGCGTTGCTGCACTGCTGTGGTGTCTGGAGTGGTGTGTCTGATAGTAGACCAAACACTGATAGTCGTATGGTTGCTATGGCTGAATAGGAGGAAAGAAAGGGCGAAAGGAGAGACGAATCTAGGCAAATTCTATATAAAGTGTGTGGCGGGGAAATCTCTCTAAAAAGAAACAGCTCGCGAAAGGATGTGGGAACATAGACACAAGCTGTCAACATGTGTGTGAAATAAGAACAGAGCGCGAGTGAAACGTGGGAAGTGTTGAGGCGGTGTGAAAGGCAGGAGTGCATATATCCATAGCGCTGGATCGGATGGTCGTGACTGAGAAGCGATGGTAATGAGTAGGAGAAGGAGAGACGGGAGGAGGGTGACATGCGACATTGGTAGAAAATGACCCAAATGAATCCCAGACACAGCTGTGTGTGTGTGTGTGTGTGTGTGTGTGAGTGTGTGTGAGTGTGTGGAGATGCAGAAACCAGGAGAGTATTTGGCTCATTACTAAATATCAGAGTTCAGCTGTAGGTCCAATCAAAACAGCCGTAGGGAAACATCAGCTTAACCAGAGTCATGAGACCAAACTCACTTGCACACATGCAGTTGTATACACACTCAAACACACACACACACACACACACACACACACACACACACTATCACACTCACTCACCCATCTGCTTCTGCTCTCCGTGGGCGAGCCAGCGAACAGCAGTCGTAGCCCCGGCACAGTTACGGCAGAGCCGGCTGAAGGAGGAGAGGAGCGCGTCAGGAAAAGGAGAGAGAGGAGAGAGAGCAAGCAGAGCAGTAGTCCCTCGACCGAGCGGCGAGTGAGTGAGTGAGAGAGCAAGACGTCTGCACCGGAGGAGGAAAGAGAGGGAGCACAAAAAAAGGAGGTGCAACAGACAAAAAACACCAGCAAGCAACTCCTTGTGATCAAAAGCCAAGCTTTACTCCAAATCCACCTGGGAGACAAATTTTCAGCTGATGATGATTAAACACACACACACAAACACACCACTGCACACACACACTCTGCTGGTGCACGCTCCCTCGCCGAGCCCTGTCGCAATGACACCGTGGGCTGCGATGCTCCCCAGCCCGGTGGTGTTAGAGCAGAAATGAACACACGGACCTCCAACACCTCCTCTTCCTCCTGATTCTTTTTTCCTCCTGTTTTTTTTTTAAATCTCCTGCTGCTGTTTGTCCTCTTTTATCCACGCGGTCAGTGACACAAAGAAAGAGAGAGACAAAAGATCAAGGAAGAAGTGCTCTTCTTTTTATTCCTGATTTATTATCCTCCTCTCTGCTGTGAAGTCTCTCGGTGTCCTTCAGTGTCGGACTGGCTGCTGCTCCACAGCGCAGAGAGCCTGGACTGCATTCAGCTCACTCTCTCTCTCTCTTTCTCTCTCTCCCATCACCAACCCCCCTCCTACCTCTCTCACCCCTCTCTCAGCTGCTGGATGCACCTCCATACCTCCTCAGCTCCCTCCTTTCATTAAGTCTCTTTTATCTCTCTCTCTGTCACTCTCTAGAAATGCTTCCATCCACATGTTTTGTGTGCACATTTTATGCTTAAACAAGAGAAAAGTGCAACACACACCAGCTGCATCGTCACTCCACAGCCATCAGTCAAAGCCTGCAGCACGCACACACACACACACACACACACACACACACACACACACACATGTCATCCACACAGAAGAAGTCAGAAGCTGATCCAGAGGAGATAAAATTGTGTTTTTCTGATGCTGGGAGGACTCATTTCTGGTGACCGTGCTTCTGGACTAATTATTTAATTGACATTAGAGCTGCAAAAGCAGAGAAAGCAGTTGGTTCAAATTTGTTGATATTTTCAATGTAACTGAACGTAGGAGCACAGGAGTCTCCTGAATAATGTAATGATAATATAGTTATGGCCACCAGTTTGAATGATTTTAACTTGCAGTCTGCAGGCTGAAAATATTTCACAAGCCAGTAGGCGGGTTTCCATTAACCCTCAAACTGTGCAATTTGAAATTGCGAATATAAAATATGCCTAATGGGAACACGTCAGTTTAAAAAAACAACTCCCAAGGCCATCTGCTAGCGTACAGTAACAGCGCCACCAGTTCTGTCCGAGCACATTCTCATGCAACGCCTTCCAGCCGCATTCAGGTTGGACACGGAAGGTGGCTTTTGGCGTCACGCTCTTACGCCAAAACCACTGACAGAATGGACGTATTTGACATAACTGGATTCACAAATGGAAACGAGAATTGCCCTTTTAAAAGCCTGATTATCCGAATTCAATTTGTATTTACATTACAACGAACCCTTTACTTTTCCTTCCTTTTCGCATACTTGTGCGTCAGTTGGGTCCAATGTGTCTCATAAAAACCTATAAAACAATCTGGATACCAACTGAGGGGTAAGCTACATCTCAGGACCGCTGCACTGAAAAGAGCGCTTGTTTTTTCCATCTTTGCGCCCCTGATAGCCGCTCAACTCAGATATACACACATCTGTTACTGCAAACCACTAAACAGACAAATGGACAACTTAATGGCGCAACCTGGTTCTGCACGGAAACCACACTACATTTTCTCACAGTTTACACTGCATGCACCTTATCATCTACGTCATCATTTATTATATTTTTGATGTTATATTTGAATGAAGATGGGAAAAAGAACCAAATATTGATTCATCATTTACGCCCTAAATTAAGAAAATAACTTAAAAGTTTAAGTTTGGCTGTTAACGAAAGATTGCATTTATCAAAAAACACAATCTTAAGCTTGAAGTGAGACTCTGAGTCAGGTTTGCTGTTTGTTCAGCAAAGATAAAACAAAAAATTCATTTATTATAATTTTCTTGACTGATAAGAAATTGTCTCTGTCTAAATGTGCACACTGGTGTCTCTACACTGCGTTAGTGTATATATTTGTGTGCAGACACAGACACTCTAAGATAAACTCATGTATTATACAGCAAAATCAACACGCCTGTAACATACACATTACAGAAACACTCACCGCTCAATATATGAGAGAGAAACTGCTTAAAGTATTCCCAAATGACACGAACCATCCAGTTCCAACACAAACACACACACACACACACACAAACACACACTCTCACACACACACACACACACACACACACACACACACACACACACACACACGTACTTCCTCTAAAGTCCACAGTGTGTTCTGTAAAGGTAAACAGTCCAGTAGTGACAGTGGAAGAGCTTTAGGGAGAATTCACTCACCAGGGAGTCTGTGTGTGTGTGTGTGTGTGTGTGTGTGTGTGTGTGTGTGTGTGTGCGCACATGAGTCATCGCATAAAATCTCCATCTTAATTCAATTTCTCTATTTCTGAGAACAAAAATTGTATTTTCTGAGAGTTGCATTTTTATTTTTTTGCTACCAGAACTCAAGTTTCTTCTCCACTAGTGAGAAAAGTCACTGACATTTGTAGTAACACAAATAAAGAAAAAAATCCAACATAAGCTTGCTCAGTAGCATGTATTTCAGTTGCCCAGACAGGCATTGCAGATTTTAGGCAATGTAAATTAATTGTTAATTTAATCATTCTACAGTTATTGCATTTTTAAAAAAAAACAACGTTAATATGATAACATTGTGAAAACAATCCTAGTGCACACAGATCTGCAAAAACAACTAAAAAACGCTGTAATATGAGCAGTAGTTGGTGGTGTAACCTTATAATTACACCCCACAGAAGAGCACCAAGCGCATCTGCAAAGTGTGGCTGTGATGTCACCGTTCTCACAGTTTACAGTTTACAGTTTACACGGCGACGGGGGAAGGGGTGACGTTTGCAAAAGATTACACTCTGGAACCCAAAAGTTTTCATTTTCCGGCCCCCAAAACAGTGTTGGCCAAACCGCAATAAAAATGTAACATTTCGTGCAAGAACTGTTGCCATGTAAACGGCCCCTACAACTTCACACAATGTAATGCTCTTTAATACTTGGTAAAGATTTTGTTTAACACTGTTGTGTCCAGTTTTTCTCACCTCAGGGTTTCCCATGCAATTGAAACATCAGCTGCTATCTATCAATTTTCTATTTTTTTGGAGGGTTCGATAGGAGCACTATTGAAGAATTTACAGTTCCGTTATTTACTGAACCACACTCTCGCATACTCTGGGCACAGACGGAGCAGCAGAAAGTCACATGAAGTGAAAATGAAACTTCACCGGTTGTGGCTCTGGGTCTAAAAGTTTGTTTTTACTGGCCTCTGCAGCAGCTATTCCTCTCATTCACTGATCTCCTCAGCTCTGAATTAACAACCACAACAAATTAATTGTCCACCTGGGGAAAAATTTAACAGAATGATTACAAGAGAAAGACTAATAAATTCTGTTTCTATGAAGGACATTGCACCCTGTTTGGCTCTTTATTATGACCTTTTTGAAGACATTCTGGCCAATCTGCTAGCAAAATGCGAGCTGTGATGAAGAGAAGAAGAACAGCAGTTGGTCAATAAAGCCAAAAATAATTTAAAATGTGCAGGAGCATTGAACATCAGGGCAGTGAAGCGCCCATGTTTTATTGTTAGAGAGCGAGGCATGTAGCAGCCATGTTCCACCTGTATGAAACTGCTCCAGCTGCATCCTGACATGCCGCTGCAGATGAAGATAAACGACTGTGGCTGCACAGTATCGACAAATAAAATCACATTTGGATGTTTTTGCTGAGTGCAGAGAATGTGATATGAATTATGATGCACCTGGACACTGTCATTTCTCTCCTGCTTCTTCTCATCGTCAACAGAATTAGATTCTCCAACGTGAATTGCTGACCACATGTCACACAACACAACAGCATAATTCCTCTCCATTCCTATCCATTTAAAATTTCTCTAATATAATTCCTGATCAGGACAGCAGGAAAGGTGGGTGCAGAGTGTGATGTAGCTCCCCCTATTGACTAGGAGTGGACCAACACAGTCTGTAAATATTTTACCATTACTCATGAGCTATCTGAATATGTTTTAAATTTTGAACAGCATATGAAAAGATGCCTAACCATTTTGATTCCAACAAACAACATCAAGTCATCGCTTTGTTTTAGTCATCAAATGGTTGTTTTTTTGGTGGGGATATTGCCAGGAAAAGAGGCCACTTTTTTAATGGGACATCGCAGCATTTCCAGTCAGGATTGTGTCACCAAAAGCGGCTATTTTAAGCCAGATCATGATTCTTTACTAACATTAAAAAAGTGCTTTTTGTGCCTATACTTAACCTACCGTAACCACAGTATTGCTGAAATGTAAAATTGAAGTGTATTTCCTACATGATAATAAAAAATGAATCAGTGGTTTGCAAAAACATACAATACCAACCTTTATTTTCTTAGAATTCATTTACAGGGGGCCCCATTGTGGCTCAGTGGATCGAGTGGCGCCCCCTATACAGAAGTAGTATCCTCTCTGCAGCGGCTGGGGGTTCAATTCCAGCCCTGACCTTTTGCTGCATGTCGCCCCCTCTCTCTAAGCCCAAAAAAATAATCAGAAAAAAAACCCATTTACAGTATATTTTAAGATTCTTTAAACTGTTTTTAAAGCCCTTCATGGTTTGGGACCGGCCTACATTGCAGACTCTCTGTCATTCTACAATCCTTCATGAGCACTCAGATCTTCTGCTGCTGGGTTTTTAATTACGAATAATTATTTGCACAAGAAAATAGGCAGCGCAGCTTTTATAAACTATGCTCCAAAATTATGGAAAACCCTTCAAAAAGCTATGAGAGAAGCAGGCTCTGTGAACATTTTTAAATGATGACTGAAAACCTGTTTATTTAGTCTGACTTTTAGTCAATGCAATTCTTGTCTTGACTATTTTACATAAATTTGTTATTTTTACTGTTCTCACTGGTCCTTTTTACTTTGAATCTTCTGCTTTGTTTATCACCATGCCTTTTGATTGTCTTATCTTGTTTTTTTTGTGTTGCATTTTTTTTGTGACGCACTTTGAGCTGCATTTCTTGCAGCTCAAAGTGCTCGATAAATACGGTTTATTATTATTACTATTTAATCTTTATTTTGGTGATTGGGTTGGGAAGTTTAACAAATAATTTTAAAAAACTGCCATCCATGAAAGAGCCAGTTGCTCTACAATGAAGAAGTGTTCATTGATCAACTCACAATAATGATTTTTCCCCTGTGACGGACTTCAGGCACGTTGCAAACAAGCTCACCCATGACTGCTGCTGGCAAATCTGCACTCACACGAGCCAAAAACTGTTTTTTTCCCTTCCAACTGTTTGTATAGCAGTCTGCAAACACGCCTTATCCCAGGATAAGTAGCGAGGGATGACAGCCGGGGGGGAAAGACAGGAGCTGAATCTGATGGGAGGTGACACCCGACTTCGAAAAAGGGAACCACGGGCAGCTAATGAATGGGAACAAATTGAGTGGGGCCATTTTAAAATGGGATCAATAGCAGTCAGGTGGTGAGGATGATGAGGTGTGACGAGGGGACAAAGAGGCCGGCTGATGTAGGACGGATCAGCACTGATTACAATGAAGAGCAGGATCTATTTATCCTGTAGCTAAAGCTCAAAGACTTAACTGCAAAAACCCAAACTCTGTCTTAATCCAGTTGGCTTGATTTCTTGTAAAAACACAGAGAGAATGCAAAAGGCAAGAAGTTACAAGAAAATTATCCCCGAAATTAGCAAAGATTAAAAAAGAAAAACAGGAAATTACCTGAAAAAGGGTAGTTAAATAAAACAAAAAATAATAAATACTACTAATAAAAATAGATTTCTATATCCCAACTTTAAAACTTGAATTATAATAATCATAACATTAGGGTTTTTTTTACATTTCTTCCACCTATTTGATTATTCTCTCTCTCTTTTTAAAGATAATTTTTAGGTCAATTTCATTTTCAAAGAGTTAAAATATAATAGAGATCAGTTGCAGCTTGATCAGCATCTATTGTAATAATACCATTTCCTGTTAATACTAATGTTAAATACATATGATAGGAAGGTTCGAGAATATAGTATGAGCAGTGTTAGTATTAAGATTTTTTTAAAAAAAAAAAACTATAATGCAGATGATTTCTTTGGTTAATCTTGTGTTTTTATTACATGTTGAGATAAAGTTAAAAAAATACTTTGACTATGATTCCCCCGTTTTGCACAAAGTTTATCAAACAAGTTAAAAACTATATTTTTCTGCAGCTGTATCCCACTGTGACGCTTCGGGGGAGTTTATTATTTGGTTTGCTTCCATTTTCCTCCGTCCCACTGAGCTGTCGCTAACACCGCGTGGAATAAATGTCCTTCGAATGACTTCAGTCACACAGACGCATTCAGACTCATTAATTTGACACATTTCAAATCAAACACATTTGTCCAGGACTGCAGATGAATTTGGAGATATAATAAGTCATATTTGTTGTGTTTTATTATTTTTTTGTCCACAGTTTGAAAAGTTAAAAATCCTCAGCAGAAAAGCACAACAACAATAATTTATCTCCTTTAATGTTCACTTAACCCAAGAGTTTATGCATGAGTTGTTCTGTATTTGTAATACTTCCTGACTTTTGAATTTATATGAATCTAGTAAATAACACACTATGACAACAGTGGTTGACATGCTTTCCATGAAAATAGGAATCAAAGAGAGGAAACAAAATGATATGCAAATTGCTGTATTATTAACGCGCTAACCCCACTGTGATTGTTGTTGAGGCAGGTGTGTAAACTACGAGACATATCAACATCCAAGGAGTTGGTTTGGTTTCCATTTTTCTTTCTAAAACCAAAAACAAAGAGTAAAGTTGTGAGAAATACATTAAAATGAATATCTGTTTAATGTAAACCTCTAATGATAGCATGGCTTGCTATTCACCCAAACAGCTTTGCCAGGTGGGATATGTTAAATGATAGCACAAAACACGCATCATAAAGTCCCACTGAAGATTTGTGGTCAGACTTAGCTGGAGTTGGAGCTTCAACCAACTTGCACAGCACTGACCGGTCAATTTTTAAAGTGACAAGAAGCAACTCTTGTTTTCTTATTCCGAAAGAAAAAAAAAAAGAACAACCGTCCAAATTTTTAGCACTTCTGTCATCACTGTGAATACTGTACATGCAGTACAGTAGAAATGTTGTATGGATACTGGGAATTTCAATAAAACTTTAGGCTTTTTTGTGTGTCTTTTTTCCCTTTGAAGACTAAGAATTGATGTTTTAAACAGGATATGAAACACCTTTGCCAAATAAGTTGAAATCGACGTGAAATCGCAACGAGTGCACAGTCAGAAATTCGTCAACGGGGGTTTGAAATTTGACTCACACTGACACAGACAGATTCACACTCACTCCTGTGTAGCAAACCTCAGGCGGGGTTTGAACTCGCAGCTGGTTGATCTCTGCATTGGTGGTTGGCGTCCTTCCCCCCCGATCATCTCTGGCACTGATGGACTGAAGGAAGCAGAGAGACAAAGAAGATGAAACTGAAGCTGCAGAAAGTTGATCGTCAGCCTGCAAAGTAATAAAGTTTCCTGCACACTGAAAGCTGCTGTGTCCCAATCAGTCACACTGACAAGCTGAGAACATCTCATTACTCTGCGTGAACATGATCATGGCTCATAGGTTCTGACAAGTTTTGTGGTCAGAAGGTTGAGGGTACAAATCCCTCCTTGTTTTAGATTGTCCTTCTTCCACCCAGACTCTTATTGTGAAAGGACTGCTTGATAGAGACACTCAGAGCTGATCAGAGGTCAGACTGAGTCATGTATGAAATTCATTTTCACTTAAAGTGAAATTTTGTGCTGGTTTTGTCACTATTTAGTACTTTAGTATTTGAAGCGGTTTAAAAAAATCCTTGAAGCACAGAGATTATCCATTAAAAACCTTTAATAATTAAGGTGGGATGATAGTTAGCATAAAAAAAACAAAAAAAATGTTTGGAGGACTTTGAAACCCCTTAAACTGTAGCTATTTAACGTAGAAATCATGTATTATGGGCTGTCCTCGTGGCTCAGTGGTTATGAGGCAGATCTTGTAATTATGGTTTTAGTGGTTCAAGTCCAGCTGGCGACCGCTGTTGGACCCTTTTTAATTTGAGTGCAGAAATATTATCTCATTTTCAGCTTGTAGGACTCATTTCTTTGGAGTCTATTCACATCATGTTCATTGTTTAGTCTAAATTTAGCCCAGATTTGTTTGCTTGTGTGTTTGGAAAGTTGTCTAAAATAAAATAAAATCAATAAAGGGTGAACTTTTTGACACCAGACATGATGGATGAATGCTTCGTGTATGAGACCTTCATACTGTGTTTGAGTTATTTTCAGATTTCCAGAAATCCATAAAAGTAAAACTCAACACAGGATTCAAACCCTAACCTTTGATTTCAAAGGCTTATGAAGTAACTGCTTACCTACCACATAACTGCATGAAAGAAGGACATCAATATTATAATACACAGGTTTAATCGTGTAATATTATTACTTTGTTCCAAATTTAAAAGTTTTATTTCCTATTATAAGCACTTTTTCTCTCATTTATAACTTTATTTTCACTCTTTACATTGTTTTACTGCAAAAAAAAGGACTCAAATTCAGAGAAAACCCCCAAACACTATCAACACTATCAGATCCCAATCTTTACCTAGGTCATCGGGGCTCATACAAGTCAAGGCAGAAAAATGTCCTCAGGAAAATCACAAGACAAACAAAGTCCACAAATCCCAGCAGATTAAAAAAAACAGCAAATCAATGGGGAGAAAAAGCTGCAGAGCATCAACACATTGTAGCAACAAGAACAATCTGAATGGAGGAAACACTGAGCCTGAAATACACAAGGACTGATTACTGACTACACACAGGTGAGTGAAACAGGTGAAACATATGAGCTAATCAACAAAGGCGGGAAACTCAGGAAGTAAAAGTAACACTGAACACTATGACAACACATTTCAAAATAAAACAGGAACTGAACACAAACACATGAACATAAACTCGAGAGAATCTCACAAAACATGATTTATCAGCTCTATCAGCTTTTATTGTGAAATGACTGCTGCATGAAAAGTAAGGTGATTAAAATAGCCTAAATAATGTCTTAGAAATGTAGTACCAAACATGAGACAACATGAGAACCCCAAACATCAAGGTTCAATGAATTAACCACTTCTGTATATGGTGATAAGAGATATGAATATGACTATATATAACTGTTTGACTTTGATCTGTGACTTATTTTTTTGTAAATTTACATTTACATTAATCTAGAGGAAGTTTTCCGCCAAAACACCTAAACACCAATCGTGAACAGCCCCACTGAATGCAAGCGCACAGATTGCCTGTCACAGCTGTCAATCATGGCAGAAACGTCATGTTTTGTATAATTGAATAACTGATTAAAACCAAACTTATCATTAAAACAAACACTTGAACAAACATGAGGGTGATGAGAACTACCTTCAGTGACAGAAACCATGTTTGTGAAAAATTCATTTGGTGTGCACTTTGTGTTTTTAGTTTTGCCTTTGTCCTATTCACTAACATAGAGGGGCGGGCTTTATGGCCTATACTGCAGACAGACACCAGGGGGCGATCCAGATTGAAAAGTTACACTTTGTATATAAAGATGGACAACATGACAGTCCCCCCAGTCTATGCTCGAAACCAGCTGATGGAAATGCCCCTAATTCACATTTCATTCACAATTCGCCTGAAATTGAATGGAAACACAACTACTGACATTGTTTGATGAACAACTTATTCATGTCCATAAGAATCAGAGAAAAATGTATGATGGCAGATATTAAAAGGGAGCTCCAGTACAAAACATTTATTTGCTTTTCCTCACTTTCATCTGCACACCCTGACTCTGTATTATCTCTGTCTGTGTGTTCGTTATCTCAGCGGTGGTCTGTTGTTGTTTTCATCATCCCGCTGTCGTCCTTTTACCACACCATCCTACTGTTCACACAGGGAGGAGAGAGAGAGCGACAGAGACAGAGACAGAGAGAGAGATGGAGGTGAATTGACACTCCACCCTGACTCCTGCTGCTCGCAGGCAGAATAACGATTAGCCGCTCGGCATGCTGGTCACATCGCCTCCACTATCAATGAGTGAGTGAGCGAGCGAGTGAGCAGGGGAGTGACAGAGGAGAGAGAGAGAGAGGCAACAAGGTGAATAACAGACAGAGAGAGAGAGGGTGGAGTGGGAAAGAGGGAGAAAAAGAGGAATATGGAGGGGAGAAGAGGGGATGAGTAAAGAAGAGAATAAAAGAAAGATGAGAGGCTGAGGGATGTGAAGAAGAAAGAGCCAACAAGGTGAATAATGGGAAAGGAGGTGAAGGAAAGAGAGAAGGAGAGGTAACAAATGAATTGTGGAGAGAGGGAGAGGCAGAAAAGATGGGGAGAGGAGATGAAGGGCAGTGATGCTGATGAAGACGGAAGAGGAGGGGCATCTGTGAGGGAGATGAATGAAGATTTATGGCAATACAAACACATACATACAGAACATATAAACACACACCACTTGCAGGTTGTTTCATTGTGAATAAAACACAAAGATTTCTTTTTTGATTCACATAAGTAGATAAATGTGCAACAGGAGATATCAAAATTATTATAGAACCAGTGCCACCAATAATATGTTGTAATATTAATGTTGAAATTCTCAATGAGTTTAAAATCAAATCACAAAAATTGAAATGCATTCTTTTGCTGGCATGCAAGAACAGAATAATATATTTAATTTAAACCAGTATGCATCATTTATTTGGACATGAAGGTGTAATATCAATATATGCTGATTTCTTAGATGCAATAAATATCTTATAAAGTATAACAGAACATTCACATATGAGAAAGGTAAATGGAAACCACATGCATTTTGCACGATCCTGCTACAGTAATGCAGTCTCTTGTCAGGGTTTTTCACACATTCATTTATTTGTGGCAGCCTGCCATGATTAAAACACCTGCTGCCACAGATAGAGCTGGATCATTCATTGAAAGTGCTATTGAATGATAAATATACTCTTTAGTTATTAATTGCAATACACTCTTGGAGCGCAGAGCATAGTCTGGGTACAGATGGAGCAACAGAATGTCAGGTGGAGTGAAAGTAAAACTTAAAAGTTCATTAGGTGGATCTAAGTTTTCATTCACTCACCGCTGCAGTAGCTGCTCCTCTCATCCATCGATGTGATCAGCTCTGACTGAAAAGAGATTTATTAAACTATCAAACTTCACAAACTGCAGATTTTAGAGAGGATAATAGAATGATAAAAAAAGGAACACACACACACACACACACACACACACACACACACACACACACACAAAATTAAAAATATGAGAATTTTGCTGTCGACATGTGAGATTCTAATTCTGTAGGACACACTGCCCGAAACATGATCTCTTCCTAACCATGACCTCTTTTTCTGTGCCTCAATCTATCCACACAGTAACCACAGCATTGGTGAAACATTAGCTCACAACATGTACGCTTTGTAGTAACATACAAATGTAAAGTGTCTTGTTAGCAGAAATTTGTAATGCCAACATTTACTCTGACGACCGGGTTTCGCAAACCGCCAACTGCACCAACTGGACGTCAGCTGCATGCTAGTTTTGACTGCACCGACTGTGTGTGTAACAGTGTTTGTGTTCAGCCTCCGACTGATATCTGCAGAAACTCCTCCTCCTTCTGCTAATTCCCTCCAGTTTCCTTACTTCCTCTCCTCTCTGAACATTTACATAAATGACAGTAACATGTAACTGTAATTTAGATTCTTTCAAGGGTATCATCAGAAAAGTCAAGGACCTGGAGAGATTATAGATAAGTTACTGCAAAAAAAGAACATGATAGAGATTCACACACAAGCAGGTAAAGACACACACTTCATTGTTAATGTGTGACATTTCCGTTAAGCATTAAACACATCAGACGCTAATCATGTGATGTCAGTTGTTAAATGTCATCACACACAGAGTGTCATCGGTCCAACATAAAGGAGGAGGCAGTGTGTGAATCTAATATGAACTCAATGGGAGACTGACAATTAGCATAAATGAGAGACAAGTTGATTCTCGTTATTGCTTCAATGTGAAATGAGATGTGACGGTGGGAACCTGAACACTGCGGCTCCAGTAAAGTCATCTGCTCCAACATTGGGGAAGAAATGACACTTATTATTTTTATTACTGTAAAATATGGATAAACGCTTTTTATGCAATCGTTTAATTTATCTGATTTTGTCATCAGGAGGTGGAGGGGATGGCATGATACCTGTGAGACACCTGCCAAGCTGCAGACCACTGTTTGATATTAACAAACATCAAAACTGGTGGTGTTTAAGTGAGTCATTGCTGCATTTCTGGCATTTCTTAGTATCCACATATGGGTGGTTTTTTTTACCAAACCGTCACTGCATGTCCTACCAAGATAGGTATCCTTCTGCAACAGCTGTTTTAGCTCTGGGATGCAGTTACCTTGATGTCAACAAATGCACATGGTGGGATGACACTGCATGCTCCTTATGTTTATACAACAGCACATGGCAAAATTTGGCAAAAGAGGCTCATGGTAATGTGTAGAAAAAAAAAAAAATCATATTCACATCACAAGCAACCGCTGGACTCCTGCACCAAAGTAATTTGTAGGTGAGAGCCTTTCACCTCCTGCCAGCCTCATAAGCACTCCTAATATTTTGTTGTTACCAGCAGCGTTATTACCTGACGCTGTCCTTCAGCATTTCATTCGCATGTATAGTGTCGTATGCTGAATGCACTGACAGAGCAGACGTATTTGAGGAGTTTGGAGTGAGAACATAGTGGAAATGCTAAGTCCACTTAAAACACAGTTATTATTATCTGCTCAGATAACTTTTAAAGGCAGATAATAAGCATTAGAGCACATGCACTATCCTTGGAGATTGATTGGCATTCCCACCACAAGCACTGTCCCCAGGTGGAATAGTCATACTGCAGTCTGTTATTGTCTGACAAACACAAAATTTATAAAGACATAAAACAGCCATAGATTTTCTACCTAATCATCTAAGTGGTTAATATCTTCGGCGCTACATGTTTTTTTTTTTCTTTTCCCACATCCTCTGCACAGGTTAAAGGCTGGCTGCACCTTAACATGCATATCGCTATATATCACACTCCGTTTAATTAAAACATGAGCATTTCTTTTCCTTTCGGGTGGTTGTCATCGATGTGCTGAAATACAGCAGCTCTCTGCTGTTTAAAAGCTGTGACAAAACATTAAATACGTCTTCAATATGTCCCTGCAGTTTTTATTTGGCCCTTGTAAACGTAAATCACACATTGCTCGGGATTATACAGCAGCATCTGATCAGTTAAACAGCTGCAGCGTAATGCAAATGCGATGGCACAAAAGAACGATTACATTTTGCTTGCAAAATTCAATTTAATACAAGATAAAAGAGCCATTAATGCAGGTCATTTGGCAGCACTTGCCATCATAACCGTTACATGGAGGTTTTGGCCAAGAGTGAGCTGATTGTGTCATGTTACTGGTGAGGAGGGAATACAGGGAACAGCGACACTGACTCCAAAGGGATGCAAAAAAGAAGATAAAAAAGATGTTTCAAAAACAAGATGATGCAAAATAGGATTTTTTTTAACCTTGTGGTGTCCTCCATTCTGGGTCCAGTTGATGATGGTTACTTGTTTTATAGCTGTGGGTAATCACTTTGTAATTAAAGAGCTGGTGATTTACCATTTCATTAAGTTGGGGAGCTTGCCAGAGATGAAAAAAAAAGATTAAAAATCGTAGCACCAGGGGTTGAAATATCTTAGTTTTAGTCCTTTGTATGAGCTCCAAACACTGGACCCCACATTTATCATAATGCATCTTAAGCTTTCTTTTAATTCAATTCAATTTTATTTATAAAGCCTAATATCAAAAGTCACAATTTGCCTCAGAGAGCTTTATAACATAAGAAGTCTCTCTGTCCTTGGGCCCTTGCAGCAGATGAGGAAAATTCCCCCCAAAAGACATGCAATAATTCATTTTAGAAGAAAAAATGCATTGAATCGGTTTTTTGTATTTTTTAAGACAGCGTATGCCTTTTTTAGCAATAGTTCATAGCTGAAACGAATGAAGTCCTTGCGTTTTATTTAAAATAGGATTTCTCATCTCAACTTGTTGCATTTTGCTGCTTTGTCAGTGGACTTCTGCATCTACATTTTACACTATAGATATCCTTCTGTGTCTGCTCTTTACATTTTGGTATGCCACTACCGTGATGTCAACAGTGTCATGGTGGGATGACCCTGCACTGCATGTTTGGGTAAACAACAGTACATGGTAACCAACGCTGGCACACGAATGTTTAGGATTAAGGGAAGCAGGCTAATGGTAAGGTGAAGAAAAAAAAATTGCATTCAGATGGGAAGCTAACTTCAAACTCCAACATAAAAGTCCATTGTCACTGGCAGTGTTTCAACCTGATGCCGTTGTGCCGAGTTTCATGCTCACACAACAGGCTTCGTCCAGCTGCATTCTCAAGTGTTTCTGACTGTGCACATATGTGTATGCAGCAGGTTTTGTTCGGCCCTCCGTTGGCGCATAATAACACAGTGACCAGCTCTGTCCTGCTGCCCACATGTGTGTCATGTGCACATGAAAGGTGGCTTTTGGCATTGCGCACTTACGTCAAAAGCACCGTCAAAGCAGCGCTTATTTACAAGTTCTTCTAACTTGATCAATAGATATAATTGTGAATCATCCGTTGCATAACAATGGACGTCTCCAGAGCGATTTTTAATAGTATTGCCTAAGGTAAGGATACAAATGTGTGGTCTCCTTGTTCATGCTGAGCTAACTCTGATGACAGCACTACTACATCACAACGACTTCCCCTTTTGAGCCACAGAAGACATTTTACAGCTTTTTTCCCGCCAGACTGAGCAGTCAGACACACTCTTTATGGCAACTGAATTGACCTTGACATGTGAAATTGTTGGGAGTGCCTCTTACGGGACTGACCTGCTGTCACAGGAGGACATTTTAGTTATTCATCTGTGTTTAATTGTGTCTACATCATCTTTTCTTCTTCATCACTCTTTTCCAGACATGAGCTGTCGATCAAACGTGCAGGCTGGACTGACAGTTTTCTCTGTAAGTGGCGCTCTTGTTCTCTCTTTTCTCTCTGCCCGATGCTGGTTAAGGTGCTGGCTGTAAAGATACCCAAGAGGGAAAAAAAATGATTCAGACAGGAGATGGGGGGGAAAGTGGCAGACAGAGTGAGAGATACTGAAAAAAGGAGAAAGAGGCCGACAGATAAACAGTCAGAGCAGATTTCCACGGAGAGAATATACACAGTCTCAGCTTGTATATGTGAGCTGCATTAATATTGGCTGACTTTAGGAGTCAGCCTGGACTACTTAAGCTGTTTTTATATTAGCTTAATACAAGTGGCAACCTCTGGGGCTGAGAAATGACAGCACGTTCTCATTCCAAACTTATCAAATACCTCTGCTTTATAAGTGCTTTCTGCGTAAGTACATAAGCCAAGAGGCACCTTGTGCATCCACCAGTGTCAGCTAAGAAAGGGGCCAGACAGAACCAGTAATGGTGTTAACATATGTGGTCAGACAGCTCCACATGATATGCATATGGGCTGCGTCACTTAAAAACGTGGCCTAATAGAACTAATCGCAGGCACTTGAAACACAGCAGTTGTCAGATTAAAATGCTGCTGGTAACGCAAAATAAGAGTAGCATAAGTGCACCTACAGGGCAAGCAATTGGGTGGTGGATGGGTGCCACTAACACGTGACTTTCATGTGGGAGTCTGGTGTTTGCTTCCTGTCTGGATGTGATGTTTTTTCTACACCTTACCATGTGCCTCTTACTCATAAACCTTACCACCTGTGCACCATGTGCATTTTTTGACATCACGGTAGGGCCATTCTGGAGCATAAACAGCTTACGCAGAAGGATACCTAAAATGTCGTAAGTAGATATTGATGACAGAGCGGCACCATTTGACTTGCCA
Source organism: Plectropomus leopardus (assembly GCF_008729295.1). Taxonomy (NCBI): domain Eukaryota; kingdom Metazoa; phylum Chordata; class Actinopteri; order Perciformes; family Serranidae; genus Plectropomus; species Plectropomus leopardus. Next base: position 849,858 of record NC_056480.1, on the reverse strand, counting down.
AAATGACCAGCTCATCCAATGGCCATGGGTCAATACAGGGTCAATCCATATAAACCTTCATGTGAAAAAGCGCAACTTCACAGCAGAAATGTTCACAGCCTGGTACAAAAAAATGTTCCTGACAACTGTACAAGGAGCAAATTTTCATATGACTCACCAATTTCCATTTTATTATTGTAACAGGGTGTGGTAGGACCCAACTGGTAATGACCTTTATTTAATGTTTTGGCAAGTTGAATGGCGCAAAGGTGAGTATAATCAGGTTGCAGGCAAGTTGGGAAGTTATCAGTTCTGGGGTGGAGCAGAGTTTCTAGTTTAGACTTTGAGTGGGGAATTTGTGAATGGGTAGCAGACTAGCAGGTGAATGAATCAGTTAAGTTGAAGAAACACTTACAGCAGGGACCTTGTGGGAAAAGTGGAGACTCCAGAGAGGGGCAGGCAGGGCTCGTGGTCAAGGCAGAGGCAGAGTTGGTGTCAAGCAGGCAGGCAGGCAGCGGAGCAGACAAATCCAGTAGGAACAGACAGTGGGATCAACGAGGACAGGCGGGGAATCGATGTGCCATCAGAGCGATAAACACCAGTGGCACTCACACAGAAGAGAGATGTTTCAAAACCGAAGCAGAAGAACACCCGACAGCCACAGGCACACAAGAACCAGGAAGTGCACAGGCAAAACTCATGGTTGGAGACAGAAGGCTGTTAGGTTTACCAGGGCAGAGACGAAAAGAGGTGGTCAGAGGCGAGCCAAGTCGAAACCTACAAAGCGGTCCAAGAGTGAGTGCTGGAACATTTGGCATGGAAGCGAAGACAATCTGGAAAAGGGTGAGTGGAGTGAGGCTGCTGCCTAAATACTGGCTGGAGTAAGTGGGGAAAAAATCCCCCAGCAGCAGGAGAGAGGCAGAGCAAACTGTGACAATTATAGCCCAAATTTATGCATATTTAAGGGCAGGGCTGTTTGAGTGACAGACAGTCTGCAAAGCATCGCTATGAGTAAAAGTTAATCCTTGCTCCTCCACAACTCTAGCCTCTTGTTCAAAAATGGTCACATTTGGCCCCCCAAAAAACAAGATGGCCACATCCAAAATGATGAACCTCAAGGCTTGTAAACAGCAGTCCACAAACCAATGCATGATGTTACGGTAGTGATGTCAATTGTTTATACAGTCAAGGGGCGCCACTCAGAAGTTAAGGGCTTTTGAATGTCCTTCTGCTCTCTCAAAGAAGAGTCGCAGAGAGTCCTTACAGATAAAATATTTCTGTCCAGTCTTCCCCTGAAGGTGTATCTGTTAAACTGAAAAGCTGTGTGCGCAGTGGGCACCGAGTTACACAAATTCAAGGTGCACGGCTCATAGTGCTGGGCCAACTCTTGGAGCCTGGATGCAAAAGGAGTGATTACGCCATTTTCTGGCATGGAAAGCTCGTGCGGGAGCCACTTCGGCAAGCATTAATCAAGCTTTAGAGTGTGTGTGATCTCTGCGGGGTGTCTCAAACAGATGGCCCCAGTGTCCTCTTGTTATCAAAGGAAATCGGCCTCAGGGGGCCACTCTTCGGGTCATAAATTCATGAACAGACTTAGGTTTTCAGAGTGGAAGATCCAACTGTAGTGATTTCCCCTCATTTAGTTTTTCCAGGGAGGTTGTAACTCAGGGGCTGCTCACTTATCTTCCATTAGTGACCCAGAGGTCATGAAAGTATTTCTGGGATTAAAAGATTAAAATTCTTCATCGTCGTCTTTAGAAGGCGACGATATACAGTTTTCTATTCTCCAGTCATTTAGCCTCTGGTTATCCTAAAATATGTCTTTAATCCTTGGGTTCAATTTGACCCCAGCAATTTAAACTTCCAGAAAATGGTGGTAATTAAAATTATCATCCAACTTTGTCAGCTACTTTATGTCTCTCTGTTGACCTAATTACCCCTTTAGATAAAAATACAACTCCCAACATCCCTTAATTCATCCAGAATACTTATTGCTAAACTATGGAAAAATATGCAAATGACTATAAAATTGCTGACTGACCTAAAATTGGAAAGAAATGTCTTTTTGATATTTTAATGGCTTTACAGAGAAGCGTCGGATTGTTTTTTCTTCCTGTCCCCAACACATTACCCTTTCTTTGTAATAGTTCCTCACCCAAAGCATACAACTTGAAAAAAAGAAAAAAAAGACTGCATGTAATTTTATGACAGTTCAGTCCATCAGCCTTGTGTGTCTTTATACCCTGATTCTTTTCACAAGCTTCCCCAACAGATTTCTCAGTGTACACAAGCATATTCCAGGCATAGCTGGACTGTGCATCACATGCTGCCCATATTCTGATAATGTGTTTGTCAGCTATGTTTGGTATGCACTTTCTTAAGGGACATTGCCCACAATTGCAATCAGACATTCTTCCACAGTCATGTCAGGGTCACAGCCATGTCAGTTTGTCACAAAGTGTATGTAGCTGAAGAAAACATGGAATTTCTTCAGATTAATGGTGGCTGGAATCGATTCCCTTTCAGAGCTATTATTCCAAAGACTCAGTGTTGCTGCAGAGTACCAAACATGGGTTGCAAGAGATGCACATCTAAGTCTTTCCTCCTGTCGCCATGCAGTCCGGGGCAGAAAGTGACCATGATTGCTTTTTATTTCTGAAAGGGCGACATAGACCTTAAACTTGGGTGTGACTTCAAATTTGATGTATGCAGACGATTACATCATCTACTGAGTAACAGGCTAGGACCTGCATCCATTGATATCAGTATGCAAAAACAAAACGTCCTCGGCATGCATCATCTATCTATGCTGCTGTAGAGGTAAGAGAAAAATGTAAAATAACAAATCGAGCCCTCGCTGTAGTGGCATTAATGTAAAAAAAGGCTGAAGAGGAGAATGTGGACAGTGTCATGGCTGGGGAAAAGAGGCCATCTTCTCACGCCAATTTTGCAATGACAGCTTGGAGTAAGTAATAGTAAAGTAATAGTCTCTGATGGTCAGGAGCAGTCTCACAGCGTGATGGTCATCCCAAATTTCTGTCACTGTCAGATGTTTATCCTAGGCTGTCTTTGACCATGACATCTGTGAGCCTCTCTCATTGTGCAACGTAGGACCATCGTCTTAAAACCACGTCCATTTCTTTCAACTTTCATCTAAGCCCAAAATCTCACATGTGTACCAGCCTTAACATGTCCACTCTTGGTGACTGATGGAGATAAAATAAGAAATATATCAGGAGAGGTCAAGAGTTTTGACCTAACGAAGATCCAAGAAGGATCGAAATGTTATCTTGAATAAACTTGTGTGGCATGGAGTCAGTGTGCAGGTAGTACCGTTTTTCCTCCAGGAGAGGTCAAGAAGCCAGAGGCCCATACAACCCCACAAACCCTGGAGAACAGAATCTTCTGATGACTGAAGACAGGAGATAGATGTTATGAGATAGATCATAACAGGCTCACTTCCAGAAGCGGAGGATATCTCATAATCAGGGTCCTCTTCAACATTTCCCTCAGTCTTAGACACATTCTCCTCTGTGTCAGTTTCACTGTGAGAGAACTGTGACAAAACCTCAGTGGCAGAAAACCTTGTTTAGAGGAATTTTTGAGACAGTTCCCCCCGAGAAGACATCCAAAAAACCAAAAATCCAAAAAACATCTGCTTGGTGTTTGAGGGAAGGGAGGTGGATGAGGCAAACCGGGCTTTTCTCATGCACAATTTGTCCATTTTCCTATGAAAGTAATACATAGGAAATTTGTGTATAACCCACATATTTGTGAAGACCGTGATCACGTGATCAAAGCACTGATAGAATTAAAGAAGACACTAACCCTAAACACTAAATAAATGTGTGTAAAATGTTAACATTTTGTATTTTTTATTGCACTAAGCAGCCTGGTGTAAAATTTCCCCCCAAAGAACACAGCAGCTAATGAAATACAGGACCTTGGAAATAGAAGATCATGATCATTTTATATCCAGTTGTCCCCATTCTAGTAGAAAAAAGTCATTAAATATGGCAAAAGATGTCAAGCGATTATTTAGAGATTATTAACACTGAATGAGGTCAAACTGGCCCCAAGGATAAAGCGAGGGTTAATGCACCACACAAGTTGTCAGTTTGTCTCCTAGCAACGGCTGCTCTCAGTTGTCAGTCAACCACTGCCATGGAAACGCCCACTCAGAGGCTTGAGGCTTAGATATTACTGTTTCCACAAAGACGTCCAAAAAGGTTTTATCCTCTTTTTGAAGGATGCACAATGTTTGACGAATGACATGTGAGTTTATATATTCAACTTTAACTTTCTGCAGCATCGTGTCATACTGTCACTGTCAGGTAAAGAAGCATATCTCCAGCTGTAAGGATTTTTCATGCTCTCAGATCAGTTGGAGGATTACAGGCCTCTCTAAAAACCTCTGCCTGAAACCCTTCAGATAAAAAAATGAAGTCAGAAAGTGGTTCAAACTGAAATGTTGACATTTGAGAGATAAACGATCGACAACATTGGCATTTTATTAAGCTCTTCTGACGCTTAATGTAAAATAAGATAAGGAAAAAGGAAATGTTGTTGCCTTCTGAAGTGTAGTGCAGAAAGTCAATAAGTCTAACACATATTAAATGTTTCTGGTTATGAATTTTTACCTTTTTTTATTTGTGCACATAAAACAGGATCACACGCAGCAGCTGGCGTTTCTCTCCGAGCAGACAGGACCTGAATTGGAAATGTCCAAATTTAGTGTTCTACATATTCATGTCCCGCATGATTGAGAATTATGATCCAGATGGGGGAGAACAAAGTGACAAACTCAGGTGAAAACAAAAGGAACTAAACACCGCTGAGCCGACCGCTGCGCTTATTGTCTCTTATGCAAATCAGGTCTCCACATTCAGCTGAGATTGATGCCTGAACACTAGAGCGCCGTCTGAATGTGCACCAGCTTTTGGATTTAATTTGTCGAGACATGCTAAGCTGTTTGTGCTTTGCATGTGTGCATGTGTGTAAATATAATTAGCTTTTTTTTAGGTTCATACGTTGGCCCCAATAAACGTAATTAACCTTTAATCCGAGCTGAGCTGCACAACATGTGGCTGTGTGTCGTGCTGTAACAGGTTGACATGTGGTTACGTATTCAGCTGCCTGATGGTGTTGTGCAGCGCGGGAGGAGGTCGCAGCTCTCTGGATAAATACATTTAACATCATTTGGCTTCAGTTCAATGCAGCACTAACGCCCACAGCAGCAGCATGTATGGATTTCTTTATTTATTTGCTTTTTTTCAAGCATCACCACATTTTTTTAATTAATGCTTAGGTTTATCACTTAAGAAAATGCGTTCACATCAGCCTGAGCTGTACTTTTTGTTTCAGCCAAATTGCCAGTACAAATGTTGGCATTTTACATTTCTGCAGTTATCATGTAACAGACACATTGAAACTTTATGTCTCAACAATGCTGTGGTCAACATGTTACGCTCTGGGTATCATCTGTGTGTGTTGTTTACATCCTGGGATGGCGCTACCGTGATGTCAATAAATGCACATGATGGGATTATGCTACACGTGGTTATGTTAAGGCAAAAAAAGCACATGGCAACCAACAGCAGGATGTCAACAAATCCACATACTTGAACAGAGGTAAAGTGTAGAACAGAGCATCACATCCTGACGGGAAGCAAACATCAGACTCACGCATTTGATCAAACCATCCACCACCCCTCCCACCACGTCCAGCGGCGTATCATGCAGACTTGAAAGGTGGTCTTTGCTGTTGGGATCTTATGCCAAAATCACTGCAAAACCAGCAGTATTTGACGACATTAAAATGAAAACACAGACACAAATGTATTACTTGAAACCTGACAAAATGGATTTTTGCGGGATCTCATAGTTTCATGAGAATCCAGCTGCCGTGCAAGATGAGCCAGCAGCAGGCAGACACCAAAGATTATGAAAAATTTTCAAGGTTTAACATTCAAGAACTTTATTCACATTTATTCATGCATTTAATGATGCTTCTATGCATGAAACATGATTTCTCAGAAAGTAAAGTTGAAATAACTCAAATTGGTTGTCTTAAAAACATAAAAATAACAAAATTACCAAGAAATTAGTACAAAGTTTAACAAAATTACCTGAAAAGTATGTAAAAAAAAAAAAATGAATAAAAAACGGAAAAAGAAAAAGTACATAAAAAACAGAAAAAAGACAAACAAAACAAACAAAAAAAAAACACAGAAACTACCTAGGAAAAATGCTCCAAAAATTATTACAGTTCTGTAACATAATTACAAATATATGGTTATACAATTAATGAATATAGTTTAGATTGAATTGAATTGAATTATTTTTTTCCCTAGCTTTTTAAAAAGCATGAACTAAAACTTCTAATATCTTGAAATTTGTGAAGCAGTTATGACCAAAATGCCTCTTTCCCATATTTTGGAAGACATCATACCAGTTATCTAAGGGTTCAGAGGTTTAAATACTTGTAAAAGGCGTCTGCTAGAGGTTTTAGAGAGTTAAGTAACATTGTGGATATTGTATAAAGAAAGTTTTCATCCACATTTGGCAGTAAATAAAAAATGACTGTTGCAGTGATGTCTGGCAAAAGAGAGAAAATGTGTTTCCTGATTCGATGTCACAAGTTTTTAAAATCTCTCCAAAAGCTGAGCATTACTCAGGGACTCTGCCTCACACCAGTGTGCACTTTTTTTCTCGGTGCTACTGTACCATCTGTGACACAGCGTGGACGGGAGCTGACAGGAATCGGCTGGGGGTTAAATAGTTCCTCCCCTCATCTGTCGTCTCCTCTCAGCCTCAGGTCCTCCGGGGACCGCGACCAGCGACGATTAATCGAGTTTGTCTCCCTCTCTGCCTCGGCTGTCACACGAATCACGCTCAGCAGACTGCACAACTGCAGGCCTCATCTCTGCGCTGCATAATTCACACACCCTCATGAACGCTTCTTTTTTGTTTTTCTTTCTTACAACAATGCCATTCTCACTGAGCGCCGGGGATCACCACTGAGACCAAATACAACCAAAACAAAGCACCGTTTTGAGGTGAAGACGCACGCAGACGATCCAAACACGATTACGTCACAGATTTTAACGTCTCAGGGCAAAGTCAGGTTTATGTAACATGATGAAATCAAACAACAGGTCATTATTGGATAAGACACTCGCTGACTGATTCACTCTTTGATTAATGTAATGATTCATCATCTGACAGGTTGATTAGATCTGCGGCTCCTGAGGTAGGTTCAGGGGGCCTCTGAAGGCCCTCCAGAGGCTTCCTGGAGTTCACACACTAAATGAGGAAAAGTTTAATTTCACTTTAATTAAATCCACTTCAAATTATCCCACAAACAGAATGCATAATGACTTCAATAATCTCAGGCGTCACTCCGAGGGGCTCTGATTGCATCGTTGAGACGGTCTGCAGATACTGAGGTGAGTGATTCTCATTCTCTGCCTTCTCAACATGTTTTGAGCATGAAACACATGGCGGCTCAGACAGTTTTCAGTCTTAAAAAGAACATATTGTTCTCTTATTTTCCATCATACACAAATGCTACAATGATGGATTGTATCAAATGTGGCCCATTTATCCTCAGGAACTGTTTGGCACATTTTACGTGCTTTTAATTCTTCATTTTTTGATAACATTGGCTGTGTTCTTGCATATGGCATTCATTTTGGCAAAGTTGTGTATTTTTGTTTAATCTTGGAATTTGCAGCTGAGCTCCTACAATAATACTGTTAAGTCCAAAAAATGTACCATTAAAACCCATTCAAACTGCAATTTTTGATCCAACAGCAATCAAAGCAAACATGCACTTTATTTATCCGAGCGGCTGGGGCATAAATTACCATATTTCACAGTTTGGGGCTATGATTAAGTAAAGAAGATAAAGAAAACATACCTTTAAACCCCAGTTGTGAGTTTTGAATACAAAATACAACCAGTTAAAGTTCACTGTCCCTCCCTAAAGGCCAAAAAAAAAAAAAGTTACTCCCTTCCCAGTGTTTAAAAAATTATTTGAAGTCCCTCATCTGTTTTACATCCCCCTCTCATAAATAATGAACAGTCCCTAATGCAGCTCTCTCCCTCTACAAAAGTTTGACACAATTTTGGAGCGTAATTCTGCCAGATGTTGTCGGGGGTATCAGATGTCAAGCTGAAATGTGTTTTAATTTTTTTTATATATATATATTTGTATATTGTATATAGTGATATTAATCAGTAAATAAATTGTTGTACTTGAGCCCATTTAATTGTTAACGGCAAACCGTTCATCTGTACCCTATCAGCGTCCCTGTCGGCGGGCCTGGATGGATAAAGGTGCTTTATCTGCAGCAGAGCTCAGAGTAAAAAAGGTAAAAAAAAAAAAAACGTTCAGTTTTTGTAGCAATGCAGCATGAATCACCTCTCTGGTGCTGTTTTTTTTGTACTGCGTGTTGAGGCCGTGTTCAGATGGATGTTAGCATTAGACCTTCAATTAAACGAAAAACAAAAGAGAAGCTGCTCCTTTATAACCGAGCCTCCTCCCCCTGCAGCAGCGACATGGCAGCAGTGCAGAAACCTAGAGTCACTTCTGATTCCAAGTGTTTGTAATGAGCGTCTGGCAGGACGGGATCAGGATGACACCATTTGGCCTTGGCAGGGTGTCTCCCGCTATAAAAAGTAATGCCCACTCCCATTAAAAAAGACACTGAGTCAACACTTTGGATGACAGTGTTTTATTACAAATCCTACAAAGTCTTGGACAAAAATCAAACACAGTGCTGTTTTGAAGAATCTCTGGTTCATATTTCATGAAGAGAGTCGAGCTTTACTCCATGTTGTTATTATTCATTTAAAACCGTAATGCATTAAATCTGCTTTTTGTGGTTTCGTTTCTTGCTTGTAGCTGAAAGGTTTCTCTTCAGGTTTAGTTGCTAATTCTGAGCACGTAGTGGGTCTTGAATAAAGCAGACACAATGACATTTAACGACCTAAAAACAGCATCACTTCTGTCAGTGTTGAAGCCCTCAGACACCTGCCAACCTGCCCGCCTGCCAACACCGGACAACAACCTCAGGTGTTGAAGGCGGTCAGTCCCAGAAGGCTTGTTAACAGTCTGTCTCTTCCTATTTTCTCTCCTCTACCTGATTTTTTTTTTTTTTTATTGCCGCGGTCTTCTTACATTTCTCGCTTCGTTTCTCTGTGAACAAAGTAAGCTGAGAAAGAGACAAAGTTTAATTCTCAGGGTGTAAATTTACTTTCACAGAAAGTTTCCTTGCAGGAGTTTCACTTTCATTTAATTTGTGTTTCACTTTGATACCAGAAGCGGCCACCTTGCAGGCACATGTAAGAGCAAAGAAACACGATCAAATCATTCATGAGTGATTTCACCCACACCTGAGGCCTGTGCTACGTGGCAGGATTTGGGGTAAATGATATAATGTCAGGGGTAACTCTGGGTTTCAGTTCAGTTTTTACCAGGAAAAAATTCTGTGGAAACTTTAGCTGAACTTTTGGTCTGGAAGCAGAAACAGGATGGCAGTGTTTCGTGTGACACAAATCAGAGGAAAATAATTCATAGCTATGCACATTTCTTTACATGCAGACAGTTTTCAGCATTTGGACCTTGAAGTTTAAGGGTCAGTTTCTGATTAGGATTTGGTTAACTTTTAAACCATTAAGCAAATTTGTGTGATTTCTATCAAAAACCGGGAAAAAAAAGGTAATAAGCAAATTTGCCTCACATATTGCAAAAAGCTGTAAAAGATTACCTATTTTATATATACATACATATATTTTTGCACTGCCCTCCCCCTCCTATCCCGTTTTCTTATTGCAGTACTTTTTCCAGGTCATCTCCTGTTTTGTTTTCTTTTTACCTTTTCTTTTTAGTTAGCTAAACAGGTAATTTGCTTGTAAATTTTTTTAAATTTCCTGCAAAGAAATTTAGGTTTCAAGGTGTTAAACAGTTACTTTTACCCCCCAAAAACATTGCAGTTTTCTTTTTGGTGAGCAAAGTTGCTGTGTGTCATTTGCTGAAGTAGGAAACCCTTTGAATTTTGGAAAATAATCACTTTAGTGTGTGATTTCTGTGAAAGCAGCCACAGTATTCGCCCATTTATCTCTTCTTCCTCCATCCTGAAACTCTCACAAAAAGCCTTCACTCATCAGTCTAGTCTGTAACTCACTCTGAGGAGGAAACAGGGGTCGGGTGGTTCATTGTGGACTTTAAACGTTGTACGTAAAAATGTATGGATTTACAGACAAATTATGTCAAGCTGAACTGCTCTGACGATTGTCCTCAGTTTATTGTGTTGCCAGTAAAATCCAGTGAATTGTTGAAGAGACAGATTACAGCCCGAGGCCTGAATTATTTTCTCTCCTGCAGAATAAAGGAAAGAGCGGCGAGATAAAGCTTTTTATTCCACATAATTACATCTGAATGCTGGACTTAAATTCAAAGGAGAGATTTAGGAAAACTGGCACGTAATAATTCAAAATGGATATTATTAATAATATCACAATAAGAACCTCTAACAGTTGTGTGCTTTTAAAAACAGACTGCTGAGTTTAGCGGGGTAAAATGTTTCTCTAATCTGTTTAAAAACAATTAGTTTTCCATGTCGAAATGGAATTAGAGAATTTACTTTTGCTGGAATAAAATTTGGAAACTTTAATGTGCAGTAACAGAATTAAGTGATTCTCTCTTCATGTCAGATATTTTAAGTTTAAATGCCTCCACACTGGCAACAGCCATGGCTGGATGCATCATATTTTCAGGTTGTCCATCCCTTTATCTAATTCTTAAGAATGCAATATCTCAATAACACCTTGAAGGAATTTCTTCAAAATTGGCACAAACATACACTTGGACTCAATTATGAACTGATGCGATACTAGTGGTCATATGTCAAAGCTCAGGGTCACTGTGACCTTGTCTGCCCCATTCTCCTGGACCTGGTATCTCAAGAGCCCTTTGAGTGATTTTTCTTTTTTTTCCACAAATTTGGCACAAACATTCACTTTGATTTAGTGATAAATCGATAAGATTTTGGTGGTCAAACATCAAGGTCACTGTGACCTTGTCTGTCCACTGAATGCAACATTCCAAGATCACCTTGAGGGATTTTTTATTTCTAAATTTGGCACAAATGTCCACTTGGACTCAATGATCTCATTCTCCTGAATTGGATATCTCAAGAATGAGGAATTTTGTTTTTGGAATTTGGCACAAACGTCTACTTTGAGTCAATGATGAATTGACTAGATTTGATGTTCAACGGTCAAGGTTACTGTGACCCTGCATCTGTCTTATTACCTTCTTGTAACCATGTTATCTCAAGAACACCTTCAGGGAATTTCCTCAAATTTGGCAAAAACGTCCACTTAGACTCAAGAATGAAGTGATGGTCAAAGGTCAAGACCACTGTCACCATCTGTTGTACTGCTGTGAATGCAATATCTCAAGAACACCTTTAGGAAATTTCTTTAAATGTGGCACAAACATCTGCTTGGACTCAAGAATGAACTGATTAGAATTAAGTGGTCAAAAGTCGAGGTCACTATGACCTCACAAAATATGTTTTTTGGGCCATGACTCAAAAATGAATATGTTAGTTTTAAAAACGTTTCACTCAAATGTGACATAATGTTCTGTAAAATATATTTTCTGGCCCATATTCAAAGTCATTTCTCAGGAACAGAAGGGCAGACTTTTGGCAGATACTGATTTAATGACACTAATCTTGAAAATGTGTTGATTGTTTAGATATTCTGTGCCGTCGGGGGGAAGATATGTGTGAAGCATCTATGTTTTCACAGATGTGAATGTAAACTGTAAGAGCACCTTTACTGGTTCACAGAGGCATACAGCCACGAGGCGGTAATTGTAGTAGTTGATGAAATACCTCATGGACAGTAATATGTGTGATTATAAAGAGGACCGCTCAGCGTTCCCCATTCATCTCTGTGGTGTAAACACAACAGCAGCAGCTCCAGTTTGATAAAATGCAGCCTCTGACAGCACTGTACATTAAGTCGTTTAATACTGAGTTATTTAGATACATGGGCGACGATAATTCAATTTATATAAGCAAATTTGAGTCTCTTAACACACACACACACACACACACACACACACACACACACACACTGCCGCCTGTGGGATGAATGGGACGACGGAGTTAATGTCTCAGCTGTATGTGGCCATAAAATTGGATGAATCTTTACGGCTGTGTCATCCCATCACATAATAGTCCTTCAAGCTCCATTTTTCGCCTCTGAGCTGAACCGCAGCTTTTTCAATTTAGCCGATTCGGTCATTTCAATTCCCCCTTTGAGGCGATAGGGTGGTGAGAATGGGCGACCCCGACCCCTCACCTTCCTGTGCCGTTTATATATGTGTTTATGATCAGCGGGGCTCAATTATCACAGCAGCTGAGACCAAAGAGTGAGTAAAAACAACCTTTCAATTAAAACCATATCAGCATGGAGGCGCTGAACTCCATGATGTGAATCAAAGAGCTCCCTGAGCACCAACAGTTGGAAACTACAGAGTGATCGCCTCTTTCTGGCATCTGTGTTTATAAAGCAAAGTTCAAATCACATTTTGCAGGGGGAGAGGGTGTCTAAAGGTGTTTCAAGCTGAACTGATGCATGTAAATTGATGCCTGTAGCACACACAATAAGAAGCGGTCATGCTACTGTAGCCTGAAGAGGACAAACAGGAGAACAAATGTGTTAAAACTGCTGTTTTTCTGGAGAGCGGATGTGTGTTGATGATCAAAAAAATGACAGCGACTCAGCCTGTTGGCTTCATCGCACACTGATGTGCAAAAAGATGTCATCTGTGTTCTTTACATGAAGTCTTCGGCCAAATATGACATGAGTGGATTATGCAGTAATTGCTTCAGATATCTTGTAACCAGTTTTTAAAATCAAGTTTCCGATTGGTGGAGTGGTATCCAGGAGGGTCGGATCAGAGGTTGCCGGGCAGCAGCTGCCTGGATGCACCTCAGAGGTTGAGTCTGAACTTCACATTTCATTGTGACATTTAAAAGTCGGTCAAACGCTGATTCATTGTGGTTCAAACTTAACGCCGTCCCTGATGTTAAAGTGCCTGTGAAGACATTGGATAAACAAGACATTTGAGAGTTCACATATCAACATGACGTTAGTGGTGGCGGCAGTAACTTGAAGGTCGGATGTTCGTGGTTTATTTCCTTATACGGGCCGAGTACAGAGTGGAGACTGTTGGCACCCAGGCCTTCCGAGTTTCCCTTGGACAAGGCACTAAACAAAAACTGCTAAAACGAACCTTAAGTTCTTTGAAACATGAACAAAGTGGTTTGTTTTGTTTCAAACACATGGGAAGAAGGCAATGAGCAACTTAACACTACATGGCCTGAAAAAAAGCAAGAAATCTTTCAGATTTTTCTGTCACTACAGAAAAATTTCAGTCAATGATTAAAAAAAAAAAAAAATGGATCATGCAACTTTTGTATCCAGCTCCAACAGTCCAGTCCAGCAGAAAGCAATGCAATAAAAAAGGAGCAGTCGATGGCAAAGTTGCTGTTAGAGTTAACTGCAGATGTTGTTCATGCTGTAACTCTCAAAGACGCAGATGGACTTTAAGCATTATGCAGGGAAGCAGCCCCGGTGACCGTCAGTGTCATTAGATTTTGAGTGTCAGATACTGATGCCATATGATGTTGATGTTTAGTTGGTTTTAAGTTGCGTTGTTTAATAAAAATCCAGCGTCTTCCAAACGTCGAATGCCAACATCATCTTGACTAATGACAATAGGTTTTGAGGTTTGCCAAACAAAACCCAAAGTCTGCACAAACGTGAAAATTCTGGAAATTAATTTTAACCAAAATGTAATATCCATCAGACATGAGAGTTACATGTGTAAATTTATGGAAACATTTATTTATTCCTGCATTTGAAAAACAAGACAAATCAACCCTTAGAGGCAGTTTAGTGCATTTGATATGCTTTTCATCTTCATTTTTTTGATGATTTTGGCTGTGTTTGTGCATATTTTTTATTTTCCACTTAATGACGTCATTTTTTTTTAACCATATGGCAAATGGAGAAAATGTATGCTATTGCCATTAGGTGCACTGTCACAATCAAAGTTGCTGCAAATCATATCTTTGATTAAAACTGATTTTGGTTTAAAAAAAAATAACTCAATTAAATTAAAAAAATAATAATATTGTTTTAAAGCTTGAATTTGAAAAGTGCATTTTGTGCGCAGAGTGATACGAGTGTGTGTAGCATTAAAGCGGGCCCTAACGGTTATAAGGTAGTGGTCATGTTAGCTGTTGGAGTGCGTTTACTTTTCTGACTCAGCTGCTGAGTGAACGTAATTGTCCTCCAGATGGAGTCAAAGCAAGACAACAACCCTGTAAATGTGTGAGCAGAAGCTCTCAGTGCCTGCAGCTCCACTTCAGCTGCTGCTAACCTCATTCAGACAGGACCACTTCCACCTGAGCAAGTCAGTCAGTCTGGACTCGAGCGGTGATGATCCTCCACTCACACACGAAGAGGAGCCAGGAGGATTTCATTTTGTGATATTTTTTACAGCGCAGGCTTTTTGACAAAGGCCCAGCACTTGCAGAGATTAATAGGATGATAATTTGCCATTAACAGCTTGATCCTGTGCACCAGCTGGTCTGGAGAAGCACCAAATAACCGCCGTCTCATCCTAAATATCCGGCTGGGCCGCGCACAACAAACTGTTGAGAGGACAGCGGCCAAGCGGCGCTTGACCAGGCGGCGTGCTGCTCAAATTATTCCACCACAAACACACACACACACACTAATGATGGTGTGTTGTCATTCAGATTTCAGCATTTTTGTCCCACGTCTGCTGAATTATAAACAGAAACACATCTTATTATATACGTGTGGTCGAATCTGGACGCTAATGTGAAGGAAACTGTCAGTTTGCACTTCTGAACTGCTTTCAAGCTGTTTTTACTTGAAAACATGAAATGTTAAAGTGTTGAGCATTCATTTAAGCGGTCTGATCCTCAGGTCAGTGCTAGATGAATTGGAGAATTAAAACAGCACATTTTTGAATAAAATTCATTTGAATGAAATTGCTGTGAGCAAAAGAATTTTGATCTCAGAGTTCAGCTCTGGTTAATTTTGGCAATTTAAGCCATTGTCCAACACTAAACTTTCTTGACAGTGTTGACTTTGCAGGAAAAAGAGTCAACTGCTACACCAGAGCTAAAGAATGGTCTGATGAACAATGGAAATAAGGAGGACTTATTTAGGCTGGGACGCTCACTGAAACAGCAAAGACAAATGCAGCAGAGAAGGAAGCACAGGGACTAAATACACAGCAGCAGGTGATCCGAAACAGGTGAAACCAATCAGGGCGTGGCAGGCAATCAGCAAGGCGGGAAAACACAGAAAGGGCAGAAAGTAAAACAAGACATGACACGAGTATACAGAAATAAAACAAGAAACATTAACCCTTAGGGCCCTTTGATAAAATGCACACTTAAAAATCAAGTTTAAAAAAAAAACCACATTAATATCATGTTCTACTTTTATTGACAACAGCAGTCCTAATCATAAGTATCAAATATTTATTATTTTTCAGAATTTTAACCCTTTGAATGCCAGGTTTTTGATGATGCAACTTGTTTTTATTTTTAAAAAAAGAATAAAAAATGAATAATTTTCAATACAATACATGCTAGGCAAAGTTTTATTATTATTATCACAGCCAAGGATGTGTCAGTGATTGGCAGCAACATTGATTTTTATTATTTTTTATGCAGCGTCAAATACTTACAATCATACCACTCTGTGCACAAAATGTGCTTTTCAGAATCAGGCTATAAAAAAATATTATACCTTAATATGATTTTCTACTTTCATTGAGTTTATTTATTGATCCAACGTCAGTCCTAATCATAGATATAAAATATTGGAGAAGTCAGACATACTTCTGTCAATAAATGGATTCTCCCCTGGCACATGTACTCTGGGTCAAGGACAGTAATCCAATTAAATGTCCTAATTGAGCTATGGCTCTAAACTAAACTGTGCATGTAAACATACTCTTTGATAATTGGGGATTGCTACTGAAAGCTACAGAGTTGCATAATTGTAGAATAAGTTCCTTTGCGCTGTCAATCAAGGCTTTATTTTCCTAAAAGTTTGCACTGCATTGTGAAAACAAAGCTCATGGAAACAGATCTAAATGCTGATGGTGCCATTAATCTATAACCATTACACTGTGCAATCAACATTTACTTCAAAATGATAAGTTAAAGTTTTCTATTCTCACATTAAATTAATGCACAGTTTCATCACAGATACAAACAGCAATGTTACACAATTACAATAACATCAGTGCAGAGAAATGATTAACTCTCCCAGTAAACATTCATTAGTGGGACAAAATGAGAAACGGAACGAAGAGGAAGTCAATGACAAAGGAGGAAGGAAGAAGAAATGAGTACAATTATCTGAGGTTTTGTGGAAGATGAAAAAAAACTTTTACTCTCTTTTGGAAGTTTTCATGTTTAACAATTCTTAACTTATAGAGGGAAAATAATAATAATAATAATAATAACTTTATTTATGTGTACTGTATATTTATATATTTAGAAAATAACATAAAATGAAATAAAATAAAGAGCTGAAAAGGAAACAAAGTGGTGGATGTCGGAGCACGCCGAGCGACTGTCTCAGCTGCTTTTTGTAACAACAAGAGCCCCAACAAGAGCTCTTGTTACTGGTCCTCGTCCGGCTGTGATCAAATAACTGGGAGTTCGTAGATCTCATCAATCCACAGCTAATGGGCCATGGACGGTGCTGCAGAGACTCTGATCACATCAGAAATGGAACTTGAGGATTTCTGGGTTCTTGCCCAGCCAGGGAAGGCTATTTGGCTTCAATTTGCATCACCGTGTGCCCCCATTCCAATGATGGATCATATTTCACCCCAACAGGCTCAGAAATAGCTGGAAAAGTAGCTGAGACCGACAGTGACCGATTCCCCTGTGAGTGATTTACCAGAGAGACGAGAGATTTACCCAGGATCTCTGTCTGTTTCATCAAACTTCTAACTTCGAACTTCCGAAGAGCTGGGCTCCAAGCCCAGGAGTGACTAACATTTACTCTAATGGATTCTAGGCCAGATTTCAGCTACAGATTAGTCACCTCCGTGCTGAGCTACGAATTCAATTTTAGAAAATGAATCCGAAGCCAAATGGCAGAGAGTAACTAAGAGTTAAAATAAGGACACCTGAGAGGGAAGAAAAAATGATACAGAAGTGACAGAAGCTGAGGAGAAATGAAAGAAATGTTAATCTAAATGAAGGGTTGAAAGAACTTTTTCATTATGGGCTCATTCTACAATCAAAAATCAATCAAAAAATTCAATGTGTGGTTTAAGTTTCCTTCCAAATGATGAGTAATAGCTGCTGTCAGTGCCAAAGGACATTAACAGAAAATTTGATCATTTGATTTCCACCAGCAGGTCTTGGCAGCCCAGTTTTCTTTTCTCTGCTTTTGTTAATCAGCACAATTGTGCAGAAAAGCTGCATTGTTCCTTTTTTTAGAGGATAAATAAAATGTTATGATTATATCCATTATAGATAAGCACTGGCATGAAATTTTAAAGATATAATTAAGGCATCTGTTGATAAATTTACTGTAACTGTTGCTGTTGTAGAGGCTGCCGTACTTGCTGTGTCACGATCCTCAACACTAGTTGTACTTGTTATTTTGCAGCCTCTTTTCACTCTAGATTCATCAAATACGTCTGCTTTGTGCTTTCGGTGTACGAGCATGATGCCAAAAGCCACATTCTGCAACCAGAACACGGCTAGAAACGGTCATGTGCAATAACGCTACCCATAACAACTTAATACAAGGTGCACGGATGTGGGTTGGGGAAATGTTTCTATTTTATTTGCATCAATATATGTTGTTGTTTTGTTTTTAAGTTATATTTCTATGCCGATGACACGCAGCTATACTTTACCGAAAAACAGCACACTGACTTACCTGTATTTTTCTGAAGACTTCAGCAATGATGAATATAACAAAAACAAAGGAAAACATGAAATACAAATTTCATGCCAGTTTCAAATAAATATCTGCATAATGTAAATGCACAAGATAAAAGTGAATTTTTGCATATCTTTAGTGTATTTTGGTTTACCAGGTGCAATGACATCAAACTTTCTCCAGCTGCTCAACTGCCAGTAAACAAAAAGTCACTTAATCAACATACACCTTTTGCTTGTGTATTTGCAGCCGATGATTTGGTAATATTGCATAAACAATCAGGGATGGACACTTTTTTGGGTTGTAGTATAATTAGGAAAAATGGCCTGAATTCTGATGGTGTTTCAAGATGTACATGTAAGATGTTCTGTAATCTGTAAACTGAGTAAATTGACCCCAATTTAGACAAAAAAAAACTTCAATGTCAAAGTTAACATTCGCTGCTCTGCTGAAATCCCCCTCAGTGACAGAGGTCAACAGGACCGCCAGCTCGTACATGATGGAACAAGTCCTCCACACTCTCTCACCCACGCCCTATCTGATCTTCTACCTCTTATCTGCTAATGAGGGCTTGTAGAGGACTGTGAAGTGAATAACTCATTAACACAATTATGCCAAAATAACGAACTGGTGACTGTGTGTGTGGGCAGCAGCGGCGCAGAGGGCAGACCGGACGCAGGCTGGCAGGGAACATATGGTTGACAGTGGTCGGGCTTATGGATACATATGCAAGGAAATGGGCAGCCTGCCAACAGCTGCAATAAAGAGACGAGCTGACAGCGGCAGGCTGCAGAGACGATGCTGCAAACAGAATGAGAGGCGCGCTCATAAACACACACAGATGTAATGCAGCGCAACCATACACATCGTGGAGAAAATGCACTTAAAGATAATTACTGGACAGAGATCCATCTGCACACTTTACATATATTAATAATGCAATGAATAAAGTCTGGGTTCTGTTCTATCCTCATAATGCCAGCCGAGGCTTACAGAAATACGTGCAATAACCAACGCTGCTGAAATTACAGGCAATAGAAAGTCTATTAGGATGCTTTGTTGGGGTGGACACACATTCCCTGGTTAAATCACGTACTGCAATAGATGGCACTAAGTGTTACGACTCCATTGGTAATACTAGTATAAGATTAGATTTTTAAGTCTGATGGAAAAAATCAGATGAAAAAAAAAATATATACATGGGTAAGAGATCAAAACAAGATTATCCAGCACATATATTCAGTAAACAACATATTTTAAGTGCGTTCTCTTTCCGAAGTCGTCAAATACCGCCTCTTTTGCACTGCCTTCAACACAAGTCCCACTAATGGATAGTGTCAGCTGACAAAAACAAAACATAAGAAATATATATACATAAAAGAAATATTAAATGACATCTATTGTGTTCCTTCATTCAGGTTTGACTGGTGTTCTTTTAGTTACGTCATCTCCTTGTGGCCTCTTCTAAAGCTGAACCTGGCTGGAGCATATTAGAGCTACTTATCTGTTTTTGGTAATGTGGCATAATAATGGAGTTTCCTTGCTCAGCCAGGTTATCTCGACCCAGACAAACAGCTTAATGTGGTATAATTATTGTCTGGGTCGAGATAACCATGTCTGAATAACAGGAAAAACAGTTCAAATAACATAAAGTCGCTTTTGAGTGTGTGTGTGTGTGTGTGTGTGTCTGTGTCTGTGTGTGCGGGAAGACGTTACATACTGTAAATTCAGACCAATCATAAAAATATAGATTTTTTTGCAGATTTTGAATCTGGTGTACCTTCTCTGCCAAACTGCCCGCCAGCAGCACAGTGAATCCCTGACCTCTGACCTCTGTATGAACCTCCAGAGTGAGATCTTAAAAGCAGTGACAAACATGTTGTGGATTCAATAAACAACAAGAACGAGTGACGTTTACAGCGGCGTCGGGTTGGGACCTGCAGTAAAACCTGGAATCGACCTGCAGCCACATAAAACCGCCAGCAAACACACACACACACACACACACGTAACACACATGCTAGTAAAGCAGGTTGATGGGCATCAAATACACACACACACATAAAAGGTTCACAGGCTTTGTACATCTGACAAATAAACTAGTTCTGTTAGATTTTGACACGACCTCATAGAAACGATAAAACACGGTTAAACACGTCATTTATGGTCTCTGACAGGATGGAGAATGACTCGAGGCCAGTCAGTATAGATTGAAGCGAGTTTCCATCAGAACAGAAACACATCCATGCACAGAGCCATAGCAACATGTGAGCTTTGAAAGACAGCAAAGTGTTTCCGTTGCAGTTTTGCAAAATATGGCTTTTTTTGAATTGCCTGAAATACCACCTCATGCGAGCGAAAAAACTTTCCATTGCGATAAATGTTAGTTTGGCACTAATGTCCACATCCTGCATGTCTGCATCTTCTTGAGCCTCTGCAAAACGGCTAAAATAAGATCTGAGAGTCGTAATTTCAGCTTCAGTGTTGACATACTGAACATTATATTCACAGTGTCACTGTCACCTCCTCACTTTTCCTCAGAGCTCTAAACTTTGAATCAAACTATACGTCATAAGATGTAGAAAAAAAGCTTTTAAGTTAAAGTTTTCGGGATACATAATATGTGGATATGTCTATTTCAGCCACAGTGAGTTTGTTTCGTTGTGCATGTGTGTGTTTCCTAATTTGCTGAGTGGTGTTGGTGCATGTGTTAATGTGAGTGTGTGTGGAAGGAGGAAGGGACTAATAACAGTGATTCAAGTCATTACCTTTCATTGGGAGACCTCTGATGTTATTACTGTCTGAATGCATCGGCTCATTAATACACACACACACACATACACACTCCGCACACATGCTTTTCATTGTACCCAGGCAGTCTGATGGACAGCCACAGACTTTTTAAGGAGGATCTCATCATCATGCTAATGGATCAGCTGAGTGTGAACCAATCACACTAATGCTCGAGCAACAAAGCCTGCACGGGAGGTGGACGAAAAAACACCCCACACAATACAAGACCCCGACTCTAAACACATTGTTATTTGTACCTGATGCATCAATTCAGAAATCTCATCGTAATCAGAGCATCCAATTAAACCTACCAAAATTCACGCAGCATAATTCATATCTGTCATATGACGGGAATGGAGGAGGAAATCAGCTGACGGAGTATCGCGGTCAAACAATAGACTGTTTATAAAGACGGACAATATGACAGCTCCCCCGAAGTGTAACTTTTCAATCTGGATCTCCTCCTAGAGTCTGACTGGTGTCATTCTCATGCACCCGATATCTCAAGAACATTTGGGCTTTTTTTTTTTTTTCAAATCAGCCACAAACGTCAACAATCAGCAATGTAATGCTTATTTTGGTAATGGTAATTGAACCACTTATGGAGGTCAGCAGCACCACCCGTGTTCTTTGGTAATTGGTGATTTTGGTAATCAAAGGGCTCTGTGACCCCTTTAATATCTCAAGTACTCCCTGAAGGAATTTCTTCAAATTTAGCGCAAACATCCACTTGGACGCAATGATGAACTGATTAGAAGTTGGTGGTCAAAAGTCACTGTAACCTCACAAAGCATGTCTTTGGCCATATCCCAAGAATTAATACACTAAACCACAACTTGGTAACGGTAACGGTAAGACAGTAATTCTACTTTATAATCAAACAACAGCTTTCCTGCACATCACTGAGAGGCTGTATGGATCCTTTTTTATTTTGTGTTGTTTGTTCATCTTTAAGCATGTTGCAGCTGTTCTGTGCTGGTAAAAAAGTATTTTACTTTTTATTCCCCTTGCTGAATTGTATTAAGTTTGTGTTAAAGTTTTGCACACATTTGTTTTTTTTCCCTGTCAAAACATGTCTTTACCTTTTTGGAGTCATGTGCATTTGAAAGTAAAACCCAGATTGGCTGAGTTTCAGCAGGTGTGACTGTTTAAAAATGCAGCTTGTGGGTGATTTAACTTTTCGCTTCCTATCTGCGACACACTTCCTGTCATTGTAAGTCGCTCTGCCTCAGGAGTTTTTCTGCCTTTTTATCATAAAAACATTGGTTCTGTTCGTAAATCTGCCGGCTGGTAGTTTCATGTGGAACGAATGCAACAAGATTAAACTGGTCACACAACTTTTATCAGCGGTGTGTAATGGCCGTCACCTCTGCACCTCCTGGTTCTAATAGAAAGATGATCTTCAAAGGGAGAAATGTCATTACTGGTGCAGGTGCTGGCAAATCTGCAGCTGGATGCAGAGAGTCGCCACCTTCTACTTCTACAGCTTCAAATAAATATCTGAGGACAAAAAAATAATAATATCACATTTCTTTTTCTCCTTTTTGTCTCTTTTCTTCATTCAAACATCAAAGCTGTGACAGAAAATGAAAGCTCGAGTCGACACGAGTCAGAATGAGCGCCCATGCTTTGTCCCAGGTCAGCCTCGTGTGCTAATTAGTTCATTACCTTTTGCTGCAGAGAGCTGACAGTTCAGAGGAGGACAGAGTTTATCTTTCATGTCATTTGGCAGAGATTGAAAATGAAATTGCTCTATTGTTCTCTTTAATGCTTCTTTATACGACTCTTAGAGCCGAGTGAGTTTTACAGGAAAATGACTGCTCTCTGGAAGGAGGGAGAAGTTTAAAATGTTCCATGTACTCTAAATATAACATGACGCACAGATGAGTCCTCAGTGCTCCTTAACTGAGTTATCCAGAAGTTAATGTCAATAATTTGACATAAGTTGTTTTCATTTTTGTTTTTTTTGTTCTTTGAATCCGATTTATTTTGAATCGTTGTCAGAGCAACAAGTCCTTAAGCAAACCTACAAAAGTGCACCTCTGAATGCCCGTTCCACATACAAGCTCATTCCAGTCATCGCCAACCCTTTCTTAGTCACCTCAAAATGTTCTCATCCCAGCTCGTCACATGGTGCCAATCTGTCAATGACCTTCTGTGTCTACGTATGATTTTTTGGGTATCCTTCTGAATCTGTTGTTTACGCTCCAGGATGTCAGGGGATGATACTGCACGGTCCTTATGTTTACACAAAAGCACATGGTAATCAACATGACTGTCATGATGGTTAGGATTAGACAACAAAGTAAGCTGCTTTTTGGGACCCATCCCCCTTTTCTCTCGTCTGCTCTATAAGCGCACTCGCACTCCCTATATTATGTTGTTACTGGCAGCGTCATTGCCTGACGCTGTCCTCCAGTGTTTCATGTGCACGCAACTGGTTGCCTTCTCAAGTAACGCCACCTGTGCGTGTTGCATGTGGACGCACTGCTGTCAGGCTGTCCATCGCCATATAATAACAACGCCAACACTTCTGTCCGGCCACGTCCTCAGCTGACGCTGTCCAGCTGTGTTTTGCTTGGAAGCAGAAGGCAGCTTTTGGCGTTCACCAGTAAGTACACCAAAAATACTGACAGAGCAGACGTATTTGACGAGTTTGGAGACAGAACGGGCTAACTGTTGCTGCATCCTGGTCCAGCTATAAAGAAGGTCCACCTGGTACGCCCTCCAACAGTGGCTGGTTGTAATTCTGCAGAAGTGAAGTCAGGGGCTGCGAGACCCCCACCTGTTTTTCCCCCTGTTCCTTTTGGCCATTTTGCAGAATAAACCAAATAAATAAGTTATCAAGCAAGCAGAACATGTAGCAGTTTATTTTATTAAACTCTGAGACCAAAAAGAGATCAGAACTCTGGTTTTAAGACATGCTGCTAATTGCCAGACTGACCTACACAGTCTATTAGACTTCTACACAGAGCTGAGAACCTCTTAGCTGCAGCTAATAAATAAAATCCAATCAGCCTTTAAAAACTGGGCCTCGGGCTCTGGAGCTGCTTTAAATAATGCTTCAGTGTTTAGGATGATTGATGGCCGTGTTAGGCCGAAGGATTTATTAAATCTATAATGGAGTTGATGTTGCGTCCATAATGAGCTTTCCCTGCTTTTAAAAAAATAACATCATCACAAGGAAGGGGGGGGGGGCACATCAGCACACTGCCTTCATCTTTGCCATATGACCTTCTCCAGTTCTCTACCCCTCTCTAATATTTTCGTTTAACCTTTATTAGCTGCAGCTCTTGTCATGAAGTGTGTGTGTGTGTGTGTGTGTGTGTGTGTGTGTGTGCGTGCGTGCATGTAGGTGTGTGAGTGTGAGTGTGTGTGCATAAAAGCTTTTTGCCCTGCACATGCTGCTCAGGAGAATTATAATCAGCTGCAATAGACTGAGAGACAACAAACAGAAGTATTTCACTTAGTTTCTCTTCCGTCCAACAAGTCTGAGCTGCTGCTGTTTCCGGCTTTTTTTGCTGCCTTCACGTGTTCCTCTGTAATATATTCGATGATATGAAATTGTGACATTTGCATGACATTTCAGGGCAGCAAAAATTGGCAGAAGGCATGGAACAGTGTCAGCAACTGACTTTGTTATTTTTATCCTAGTATCCTATCATTTACTTTCAGTAGTTGCACATTTTAGGATAAGCACCTACTAACTTTAGCAAGCAAGCATTTTTTTAACCATTAAGCATGCCAGGAGAAGATACGATCACTGATAACATTATTCTATGACACAAGTTGCCAACTTGCATAAACGTGGTGGTCAAAGTCAATGTTTGGTCAAGGGTAAGAAGACGCTGACAGTGGGAACAGCTGATCAGTCGTGTAAGTGAAACATGAGCTATCTCAAAACCAACTATTATATTAACTTTTTTTTTGGACAAAAACCAAAAATCACCTCAAACGAGCATTAAGACACTTTGACACAATTAAGGAAGTTTTGTCATATTTTGCCATTTCCATCAGTCTTTTCTAATGTTATTCATTCAGAATGTGAATAAAAATATGTTCATATGTTGAGGAGCTCAACACAAACACACACACACACATCATGTGTCAACAACAGTCTGTGCTGTGCATAAGTGGTCACACAGACACATGCTGCACCACCTGAGTTTGTATGTGTGTATCTGCATTTATCTATATATCTGTGTTTATGTGTGTGTGTGTTTGTGTGTGTGTTGACCTCCATCAGTGGATCTCCTCCTGCAGCATCCAGTAACCTTGATGTGCCCAGACTCGTCCTGCAGCTCCTCTGCATCATCCTGAGCAACTAAACATCTGACAGAATCACACACAGAAAACCAGAACGAGCACAGCAGCACCACCCGGGGTGATGATGCTGGAGGGTGGAGGTGGTCCACCCCTCTGTCTCACCTTCTGACTGTCGAGGAAACAGGAATAAAAATGCAGGCAAAAACTAGAAATACCGCCTCACAGTTGCATGCCTCCATGAACCTGTCAAGTTGCACTTACAGTTTATATCCATGTCTGTGAAAACATCGATGCTTTGTGCACATCTTTCCCCGGCAGCACAGAAGATCTATATAATCAGCAGTTTCAAGGTGGATGCCCAAGATTAGTGTCACTTAATCGGTATCCTATCAAACGTACCTTCTTTTGCCTCTGAGATATGATGTTGAATATTGGTCAGAAAAGTGTTTCTGCAGAACATTGTGATGTAAGTAAGTGAGCAAGTAAAGTTTTATATTGATATAGCACTTTATAAATCATGCAGTTCACAAGCACACACTTAAAATAAATGAGTAAATGCATTCATTACATGACTTTCAATACATTACAATAGTAACACGGTACAATGAGGGACAGACAAAACAAACAAATAACAACATAACCCATGGAGCTATAAAGGTGGGTTTTCAGGAGAAGCTTAAAACAGTCCAAGGACTCAACAAATCTGATGGACTGAGGAAGATTGTCTCAGAGGATAGAGGCTCAAAAAACAAATGCATGATCAGCTTTTGTTTTGCAGCTGGATGGATAAGAGGCCAACATTTGAGTCGTTGAGAAGTAAAATAAGGGAGAAGCAGATCACAGTGACGTTGAACTTTGAACTTTTAGATATACAATGTCATCACGTCATCATTTTATCCTGTGAGACATTTGTGTGAAATTTTGTCAAGATTAGTGGATGAATTCTTGAGTTATGGCCAAAAACATGTTTTGTCAGGTCACAGTGACCTTTTGACCACCCAATTCTGATCACTTCATTCTTGAGTCCAAGTGGATGTTTGTGCCAAATCTGAGGAAATTCCTTCAAGGTGTTCTTGAGATACGGCATATCTGAGAACGTTACAGATGAGGTTACAGTGACCTTGACCTTTGAAAAACATGTTCTAATCAGTTCATTCTTGAGTCCAGGTGAACTTTTGTGCCAAATTTGAGGAAACTCTCCCTAGGTCTTATTGAGATACTGTGCTCACGAAATGAGATGGACACAATGTCATAGTGGTCTTGAGCTTAAACCACCAAATTATAATAAATTAATCCATGACTCAAAGTGGATGTTTGTGCGAAATTTGAAGAAATTCCCTGAAAGTGTTCTTTAGATATTCACAATGAGACAGGTGTAAGTTCATGGTGACCCTGACCTTTGACCATCAAGTCCAAGTGAATGTTTGTGTTAAGTAAATTTAAAGACCAAAATCTAATCTCTCAGTTGGAATGGATGTTTGTGCAATTTTATGTATTTTTTTTAAATGTGACTCAAAGCATTCTTGAGATATTGCATTCATGAGAATAAGTCAGAGGTGGTCATAATGACCATGACCTTTGACCACCAATATCTAAACAGTTCATCCAAATAGGCATTTGTGCCAAATTTTAAGAATCAAGGCATTCTTGAAATATCGAGTTCCTGAGCATCGGATATACAGACGTATGGATATCCCAAAAACATAATAATGCCTCCAGCCATGGCCATCAGTGATGGACATGGAGGCATAACAATGGAACTGTAACAGAAATACTCCTCGTTTTGAACTTTGCGTTCATTATACTGAAGATGAACCGGCTGTAGACTGAATGTTGTGCCTGCTGACAGTTAACATGTCAAAATGTCACTTTTCATTATGTAAAACTGGTTGTGATCCCCTCAGGTTCTGCAGCTTTCCTCTTACTGAAACTTCAACCTTCAACTCGTCTCAGGAGAACAAAGAAAACAAGAAAAAACATTCTTTGTTCTCTGAAGCTCACAGCGTTTCAACAGCAGATCGGTGTTTCCCAGCCTGCCGTCAACCCTGCGTGTAATTTCCTGTCCAGTCAGAGCGGCTGAGCGGCAGCAGGTGAAGCAGAGAAAACCCTCCGAGGAGATAACGGAGAGAGAGATCAGATCTGAGTCCTCTCCGGTCCACAGTGTGTTTGAACGCTTCACTGCTGCTGGCCTCTGCAGTCAGACATGTTGGTGTGTAGTTTCTGCCACTGTAACTGACAACGCAACTCATTAGAAATAACCTTGGCAAGGTTTGTGAGTGTACAGTATTTCTGCCTTTTTCATACCACAAAATCAAACATCTTCATTGATTTGAATTAATTATGATCTTAACTGCCTTCCGCCTCCCTGCCGGCTCCAAACTCTCCTCTCTTTGGTGACAGGAAACATCAAAGCAGCCAGGCTTGATGATTTTCGTTTTTCTCTTAACTCGGCAGCGACAGAAGCAAAAAGACCTCAAAAGAAACAGGCCTGAAGCTGTTGGCACGGCAACCAACGGGCAAAGCAAACGTTAGGAGAAGGCGGCGAGATGAAGACCTCTTACTTCCAAGAGAGGAAAAAAAAACCTTTAAAAGCTGCAGGTTGGGTTGATTTTCACACTCAAGCAAGAATAAAAAGGAAGCAGAAAGGAGGAGAGACAGATAAGAAAAAATAAGTCAAGATAAAGAAGGATTTATCAAAGAGCTCAAAAGATGGAAAGATCAAGGTTTCTGAGGGAGGAAGATGATATTTGCTTTCTAGAAATTGAGAAACAGTTGTGATATTAAAGGCGTCAAAGCGCAACATGTAGAGTGGAGGCGGATGTCAGCAGGTTTCGGGTTCAGGTGGAAGGAAGTGCAAAAGGTAACGAGTGTTACGTCGCAGCTGTTTGTGGCTGGTTGTGTGAATAAAGCAGCAGCTGATGGAGGAGGCGGTGCAGCCCTGCAGTCTGACACTAAACAACCCTCTAATGTACAAACGGTGAGAGGATTTTCCATTTTGATCTTAATCCTCTAAAAGCTTCTGGAAGAGCGGCCAAGTTGGCTGCTCTCCCTCTCTCTCTCTCTCTCTCTCTCTCTCTCTCTCCTCCTCCTCGCCTCCTCTCTCTCTTCAGTTCACTAAAATCTTAAAGGTGTGACTCTTTGATCAAAACATATCTTGCCGTAGCATATTCTGCAGATAAACAGAGCAAATATAGGCTACATGTTATTGGCGAGTTTGGTGAACCTGAGACCCAGATAGGTTCTACATGCATGCAGCATCGCACACAGGAGGTTAAAGACGAGCGGCAAAGTCTGTTGCAGAGTTTCTGGGGTGTTGCGTCTAAATGTTTACATTTTGAGATTAGAAATCAACCGTCCAATCACCTCTGGTTAACATATTATGTGTTTATATATTAGATTAAAAAAAAAAAGTATTTCACTGCTGGGAAAATTTTTATATATATATATATATATATATATATATATATATATATATATATGTATATATATATATCATCTCCTACATATGAGACATTATCTCGTCAGTATGAGAAATCTCCAGTGAAGAATATTTTATCTCCTGTGTACGAGACTTTTTCGCCTATGTACAAATGTTATCTCTTATGTATGAGAAAATATCTCCTATGCAACATTATTTCCTACACACATGATGTTATTACCTACCTAAGCAATGTTATCTCCTACATACACAACCATCTCTCCTCCTCTCTCTGTTCAGTTCACTAAAATCTTAAAGATGTGACGTTTGGATCAAAGCATATATCATGCCAAACTATATTCTGCACGCAAAACAGAGCGGACACGTCAATTATAGGCTATATGTTATAGTTACAAGAAAATTACCCAAAAATAAATTGTTGGGGTTTTTTTTAAGTAAAATAAAGAAAGTGCCAAAAATATATATATAAATATTTCTTTTTTTTCCTTCATTTTTTTTTTTTTCATATATCCAATAATTCCCTAATAAATATATATATATATAATTATATATATATATATTTTTAAATGTACATAATGCATGTACCTCCTTTTGTACTCACAGGAAATAATACACAAGGCAGGCAATAAAGCACTTAAGTCGACGACCTTTAAAGTACACAGAAAATGTTTGTCCAAAGATTTGATCATCTTTTTAAATTTACTGAAGCTCAACACCGTCCACAATCACATAGCTGGATAATGGGACAGCAGAAGTCAAGCAGATTTATTTTGCATCCTGACATGGTTGAGTGAATGCTGTTTTGTCACTTTTCCGTCTCCTCTGCTCCTCCTAACCAATCAGCGCTCCTCGATCGCTGACTGACGTCTCACTGGATCACAATTCATCAGACGAAGGGATGAAGACGGTCTCAGAGTGTCGTCTCACTTTGATTTGAAGTGCTCCTCAACAAGCAGCTCGGAAAATCATCCGAAGCCCACTCTGGCAAAAGACACGAGAGTCTCTTACGACACTTTTGTTTTTTCTTTAGTCCTGACAAGTTGACATTTGGGAGATTTCTATTCAGCTGCAGCTATAAATTATTTCTTTGTTCCATCACTTGTTCTTAAAAGAATCATGAAGCATGTGTGAGTAAAACACACAGAGCAGTCTGAGCGAGCTTTTGAAGTAAATGAATGGAGGCGTTGTTGCTCTACATGTGATCATCATAGAGTCAGTCTACACGACGAGTTCTCAGTTTGACTTATTCTCATTCAATCTGAAGAAACTTTACAAGTAATTTATCAGATAAAAGCAAACTTTTAACTTCAGGAATTTTTTTTAGGGCTATTTCGATCCAAACTATGATTTTTCTTTGTTTTTGTGCCTGAATCAAACCAAACTCTAATCATAGAAGCTTCAGATCATCACATGTTGTTCTGGAGGGCGATTATATTTTATGCATTTTATTGTTCGATCCAGTAGACGTGTTGTATGTTGAAATCTTATGAAATATAATCACACAGTGAAACTTTGCTCAGGGCTTGTAACAGGAAGTGTACACAACTTGTATTAAAACTTCTATTTGATTTACTATGGGCAGGATGATCTCACTGTTGGCACTTATTTATTCAGTTTTTCTTTTGCAATTGAAAGAAAATGGTTTCTTACCAACACAGACATGGTGATTACAGACCTTCAAATCCTGTTTACCCTGGATATGTATTCAAGGGTAAATACCACTCTGAAAGGGTGACAAGATGCAATGACTTTTGTGTCACAGCACCAACTTTTGTTTAGTCATTTTTGCCTGTTTTCCTTGTTTTATACAGAAACCCTGAGAGGTAGTTTGCAAAAAAATTTTTTGCAGGCAATATTAGCCACTTTGTCTCCTAGGTAATATCTCCAACATTGGAGATGTTAACCTATGGTCATTTAACAAAAGCTACAGCAGCCTGCCAAATAACAAGATTTCCAATAATTAATTTTTAAACAGCTCCACCTCTTCACTTATTCACACAGAGATTTCATTGACAAAAACACGGATAATTTATGCAGAGTGCGAAGCTGCTGCAGCAGAGTTCAGACATGCAGGGAACTCTGGGTAATGCTGCCCTCTGGTGTACTTGACATCAAACTACAGCTGATCAGTCATGTGACTCGTCCTGACTCATCAGGTTGTATTGTGCTGCTCAGACAGATGTGAGACCTGCAGACTGCATGAGGAGAATGTGTGTGATGGAAACTGAGGATCGCCTGCAGACAAACACTTTTTTTTATCAGTCATCACCTGCTGCTGATTTATTCTTCGTTTTATTTCCTTCAGATGAGCCTGTGAGCTGATCATTAATGCTGACAGCTGCTGTTATCGACACTAAACCACAGAGGATGACAGAGACTCCTCAGAGGTTACACTTAATGATCCCTGGTTTGTTTTCGTCTCAACATTTAAATAACGTTTGACAGATTCATGTTCACGGGAGCTGAGAGAGACGTCTGTCGCTGAAATGAAAAGTCTGAAACAGGGCCGTAGAGTCAATAGAGGGAGGCCCCCTTCTCCTCCAAATTTTATACTCATTACTGATTGTGTCATATTTGTCATTAGCAGGTGCAGCTATAAAGTGCTGTACATAAATGTAATAAATGAAAGTTGCTTGTCTATATAAATGACACCTGCAGTGCAACATCAATTATTGATCAATGCAAATAAAACAGATTATAAGCAAACATTGGAAAATCTGTGTGTGACTGAAGTCTGCAGCATTTATCATCCTCTAGACCTCGTTTTTGATTCAAGAGAGGCAGAGATATTATCAGCTCTATGAGTAAGGAACCTAGACCTGTATAATGTATTTCTTGACAACTAAAGTCAAGTCAAGTCAGTTTTATTTATTAAGCCCCTGTGATCCTCACATCAACTAATGAATATTTTTATCCATCTGTCTCTTTCCCTCAACTAATTCTTTCCCTAAAAACATGTTTTTCTGGGCATAGTTCCTGAAGATACGTCCAGTATTTGTTGAGATATTTCACCAAAACATTGGAATAGCAAACTTTTTTCTTTTTTTTTCTGAATGCAGTTAGTTTTTAAGTGCTGCTTTGTGTTGGTGTTTCTGTTATTGTGTCCACCCCTCTGTCAAACCCTGAAGACAAAGCCAGGGGGCAGCAGAGGACTGGGGTCACACATCCATCTACTTCCACATTATATAATTCTGCTTACAATCTGAATGAAATAAATTATATTCTACAAAGTGAACTTGAGTATGTGTTCAGCTGGGAAGAAAATAATGTTTTGGTAAATCTAAAATTCAATGTGTAATATTTGGTTTGCGTGTATTTGTTATTTGTTTCTCTCCTAAATCAACCAATCAGACTTTATTGATAAAGCACTTTTAAAACAAACAAAACTGTAACACAAAGTGCTACAGTTAATTAAAGTTATACAGTAAGAGTTCTCATTAAAACCAGGAACTGAGGAAACGCTACCATAAGTGAGGAAACACCAGCAGCAAGATTAAACCTAAATAAATAAATATTAATCATAACTTAAATAAATAATGGTTCATAAAATGGTAACTAAAAGGATGACATAACAAATAAAAGATGCAAATGTTAAAAAAATTAAAAAGTAGCATCTCGTAAAACAAAGTCAATAAATAAATAAATTCAATTAAAAGCCAAACTAAAAGTCGAGGAGAGACTGTTGTCATACGTGAACGGCGGCCACGCCTAAAAGCTTGTACAGATTTCATACATCAGTGACAGGCACAGTCATACCATCACAAACATAACTCAGTGTCATGCAGTTGTTCCTGTTCCCAGCTGGACAAAGAACTATTTTCTGTAGAGTTACAACACAGTGGAAAATCCCATGCACCCTAAAAAACCTAATAGCAAAACAAGTTTTTAAAATTAACTTAAAGAAAAAAATATAAAGTGAAGTATAGTTTGTACTGGTGGGTACTATTTTATGATAATTCATCAGATTTGTTTGCTCTGGGATAGGTGAAGGATCATGTTCTGTGGGCACAATCACGTTCATTTTCAAATAAAAACGTTTTTTACCTCCAGTAGTGTTACTTCACTGTGTATTTGATCACTTTGTTTCTGTCGGTGAAGCCACCACTTGATTTTTTGACCTTTGTTAAGAAACCAAAAACCCTGCCTGCTGTGGTGGAGCCCAGCAGTGTGAATGTGAAACTTATAGTGGAAAAACTAACATATCTCCTCCTAACTCCTCCTTTTTTTGTAAAATCAATTCAATTCAAGGAGCATTGTGGCTGTATTTCTACCAGAGATAGTGATTTTTTTTTCTTTTTTCTTTTTTGAAACATCACTGCATTATCTGCCTGCGTTGTGCCATCAAAGCAAGCCAAACATGATATTTTTAACCAAATCCAAGTATTTTTTTCACCTGTACATAAATAGAATTGTCCAAAAAAACCCATAATGCACAGAGGTTTGGTGAGGAGGTCTGTCAACAGCAGACTGGCTGCTCTGTTTTATACGTGCACAGAGAACACAGCAGAACCAGGTGGTTCCCATGATGCTGATTGCACCCAATCAAGGTCTGCAGCTGTGGAGAGAGAGCAGAGACAGAGGGACTAAGAGGAGGGGCTCTCACCCAAAAAGTGCAAAATGCCAACAATTTTTCAGGGAACGGGGCTGAAAAATGTATTTATCTTTTTTTTTTCTAATTTCAGGTTATTTTTCTTTTTTAACTAATTTCTTGGTAATATTTGCATTATTTCTTCATTGCCTTGTTTGCTCAGGTTTCAGGGTTAAATGGTGAAATTAAGTGAATCTAATTTTGAAATATTGCAGGACTTCATGGAGAAGTAACTCAAAAATGGTGTCAGACATCAGTGCAGTTTCCTCAGTCATTTTGAGTCAATAATCCAGGAAAAAAATCCTGCAGGGACACAAACTGTGTTGGTTTACTTGTGTAGTTTCTTCAGAGTTGGCAGAATTCATTTTTATTTAAGTACGTCTAATTAACTTCCCTCACTCCAGTTTAGCTCAGTGTTCATCTGATCATCAGCCAACCGTGAAATGAAAAATCCAACTTCGTGTTCATGTGAGACTGTAACTTGCTTCAGCCTCATATAAGCTGGTGTTGCTCACAGATATGTTGCACAGCAGCACAAACCTGTTTAACGTCTTTGACGCTTCCACAACACCCTCACCAATGGTCAAAGCTCCCATGTTTTCTCAGTGACAGTCAGAGGTACTTCCTCTTCCCTCCAGCTGTTCCACTGCAGCTGTTCACCTGCCAACAAATAAATACTGTGGTTTCATTGTGTTGAACCGACGCTGACGGGCGGAATCACAAAAGGATTGCACTGCTTTTAAGACACAAAGAAATTCAGATAGCATGTAATTCTCAAAGCACCCGCAAAGGGTGAAATTCACCCTCCGTCTGCACTGCCAAGCTACTCGCATATTAGTGCTCTGGTGCTATTTGCACATATTTAAATTAGGCACAAAATTAGAGCCTTACAATGCAAATGAGCATCAGTGCAAATAAAGGTCCAATTCATAAAGATTAGCAATTGAGAAGCTCAAGTTTTAGCGAAAGCTCCATCAGGAAGACTGTACTTTTGAATGCTTGAGTATGTAAATTATTTCTCATAACATCTATTAATCTATTCATTCCTCACATGCATGCTCGCTCATAGTTTCTTGACGCCATAACCCTCAAATTGCATGAAAAACAAAATATAAAATACGTCTAATGGAAACACGTCAATTTAAAAAAAACAACAACTATTTATCACAAAAAATTTTTGAGGCTTGCATGGGGTGGTATTTCAGGCGATTTAAAGAAGCCATATTTTGTAATACTGAAATGGAAACACTTTTATCACTTTTCAAGGTCACATGATGCTATGGCTATGTGTTTGTCAGTAGGAACTGGCTCCCTCATGATGCAGCAGGAGCTACAAGAGCTGTTATTGCATCACATAACTCTGAGAAAGTTGAGCGGATCATCCGGAAGTTTTGAATCCACAATTCTTCTGTGAAATAGTTGACTATCATCTCCCAGAAATCCCTAATATGAGGCCACTTCCATGTATAAGGGGCTTGTCTTTCCATTATTGCTCGCATAACACGGCTACGTCATCTTGGATTGGAAATACTGACAGCTAGTGCTGTAGCTGCAATAGAAATAAACCTGCTGATGTTTTAAACATCCATCACCATGCTTCTTGGAAAGTAGTTGCAGAACATCACTCAGTGGAAACACAGTCATCTGGCAATTGTGCTTTATCAATACTTTGAAAATATCGCTTAAGTTTTGTGCAAATCAGTAATGGAAACCTGCCTAGTGACATGCTCTCCCTCATTTCTCCTGCACATCCTGTTGGCTCT